>NW_028164392.1:0-22500 GCF_964263955.1 Coregonus lavaretus | reverse complement strand
AACGTCTGACCTCTGTGATTGCCAACAAGGGTTTTGCCACCAAGTACTAAGTCATGTTTTGCAGAGGGGTCAAATACTTATTTCCCTCATTAAAATGCAAATCAATTTATAACATTTTTGACATGCGTTTTTCTGGATTTTTTTGTTGTTATTCTGTCTCTCACTGTTCAAATAAACCTACCATTAAAATTATAGACTGATCATGTCTTTGTCATTGTCATTATATTTATCTGCGTTTAACTTCAGATATTGAGGCTCGACTTCTCCTTCTTTAAATATCCCAAAACAAATGATTTCCAAAACATTCATGGTCAAACCGACTTTAAATTGAACAATCTTATTAAAAACATCTAATTTTTTACAATAATATATTCAAAAAATCTGAAAGTGCATAGGAAACACAAAGTGTTTCAACATTTATATTTATTTATTTATATTTATATTTCTCTCTTTAGTTTTTTTCACTTTTGAAAACCTTCACCTGTGTGTGTGTTGCTGTGTGTTCCCTCAGCCTCACACCTTCACACAGCAACACTAAATCATTGACAAAACATCAACACGGAGACACACACACACACTCCGACAGGACACACAGTCTGCCAGAATTCACAATACTAGACATACAGTCTGCCAGAAAACACAATACTGGACACACTGTCTGCCAGAAAACACAATACTGGACACACAGTCTGCCAGAAAACACAATACTGGACATACTGTCTACCAGAAAACACAATACTAGACACAGACAGTCTGCCAGAAAACACAATACTGGACATACTGTCTACCAGAAAACACAATACTAGACACAGACAGTCTGCCAGAAAACACAATACCGGACACACAGTCTACCAGAAAACACAATACTAGACACACACATTCTGCCAGAAAACACAATACCGGACACACAGTCTGCCAGAAAACACAATACTAGATACACAGTCTGCCAGAAAACACAATAGTGAACATACAGTCTGCCAGACAACACAATACTAGACACACACAGTCTGCCAGAAAACACAATACTAGACACACACTGTCTGCCAGAAAACACAATACTAGACACACACTGTCTGCCAGAAAACACAATAACGGACATACTGTCTACCAGAAAACACAATACTAGACACAGACAGTCTGCCAGAAAACACAATACTGGACATACTGTCTACCAGAAAACACAATACTAGACAGACAGTCTGCCAGAAAACACAATACCGGACACACAGTCTACCAGAAAACACAATACTAGACACACACATTCTGCCAGAAAACACAATACTAGACACACAGTCTGCCAGAAAACACAATACTAGACACGCACAGTCTGCCAGAAAACACAATACTAGACACACAGTCTGCCAGAAAACACAATACTGGACACACTGTCTGCCAGAACACACAATACTGGACATACAGTCTGCCAGAAAACACAATACTAGACACACACTGTCTGCCAGAAAACACAATAACGGACATACAGTCTGCCAGAAAACACAATACTGGACACACAGTCTGCCAGAAAACACAATACTAGACACACAGTCTGCCAAAAAACACAATAACGGACATACAGTCTGCCAGAAAACACAATACTGGACACACAGTCTGCCAGAAAAAACAATACTAGACACACACAGTCTGCCAGAAAACACAATACTAGACACACAGTCGGACAGAAAACACAATTCCGGACACACAGTCTGCCAGAAAACACAATACTGGACATACAGTCTGCCAGAAAACACAATACTAGACACACAGTCTGCCAGAAAACACAATACTGGACACAGACAGTCTGCCAGAAAACACAATACTGGACATACAGTCTGCCAGAAAACACAATACTAGATACACAGTCTGCCAGAAAACACAATACTAGACACACACAGTCTGCCAGAAAACACAATACTGGACATACAGTCTGCCAGAAAACACAATACTAGACACACAGTCTGCCAGAAAACACAATACTGGACACAGACAGTCTGCCAGAAAACACAATACTGGACATACAGTCTGCCAGAAAACACAATACTAGATACACAGTCTGCCAGAAAACACAATACTAGACACACACAGTCTGCCAGAAAACACAATACTGGACATACAGTCTGCCAGAAAACACAATACTAGACACACACAGTCTGCCAGAAAACACAATACTGGCCATTCAGTCTGCCAGAAAACACAATACTAGACACACACAGTCTGCCAGAAAACACAATACTGGACATACAGTCTACCAGAAAACACAATACTGGACACAGACAGTCTGCCAGAAAACACAATACTGGACATACAGTCTGCCAGAAAACACAATACTAGACACACACAGTCTGCCAGAAAACACAATACCGGACACACAGTCTGCCAGAAAACACAATACTGGACATACAGTCTGCCAGAAAACACAATACTGGACATTCTGTCTGCCAGAAAACACAATACTGGACATACAGTCTGCCAGAAAACACAATACTAGACACGCACAGTCTGCCAGAAAACACAATATTGGACATTCAGTCTGCCAGAAAACACAATACTAGACACACAGTCTGCCAGAAAACACAGTTCCGGACATACAGTCTCCCAGAAAACACAATAGTGGACACACAGTCTGCCAGAAAACACAATACTAGACACACAGTCTGCCAGAAAACACAGTTCCGGACATACAGTCTCCCAGAAAACACAATAGTGGACACACTGTCTGCCATAAAACACAATACTAGACACACAGTCTGCCAGAAAACACAATACTGGACACACTGTCTGCCAGAAAACACAATACTAGACATACACAGTCTGCCAGAAAACACAATAACGGACATACAGTCTGCCAGAAAACACAATAGTGGACATTCAGTCTGCCAGAAAACACAATACTGGACACACACAGTCTGCCAGAAAACACAATACTAGACACACAGTCTGCCAGAAAACACAATACTGGACATACAGTCTGCCAGAAAACACAATAACGGACACACAGTCTGCCAGAAAACACAATAACGGACATACAGTCTGCCAGAAAACACAATACTGGACATTCAGTCTGCCAGAAAACACAATACTGGACATACAGTCTGCCAGAAACCACAATACTGGACACACAGTCTGCCAGAAAACACAATACTAGACACACAGTCTGCCAGAAAACACAATACTGGACACATTGTCTGCCAGAAAACACAATACTGGACACACTGTCTACCAGAAAACACAATACTAGACACACACAGTCTGACAGAAAACACAATACTAGACACACACAGTCTGCCAGAAAACACAATACTGGACATTCAGTCTGCCAGAAAACATAATACTGGACATTCAGTCTGCCAGAAAACACAATACTGGACATACAGTCTGCCAGAAAACACAATACTAGACACGCACAGTCTGCCAGAAAACACAATATTGGACATTAAGTCTGCCAGAAAACACAATACTAGACACACAGTCTGCCAGAAAACACAGTACCGGACATACAGTCTGTCAGAAAACACAATACTGGACACACAGTCTGCCAGAAAACACAATACTAGACACACATAGTCTGCCAGAAAACACAATACTGGACACACTGTCTGCCAGAAAACACTATAGTGGACACACAGTCTGCCAGAGAACACAATACTAGACACACAGTCTGCCAGAAAACACAATACTGGACACATTGTCTGCCAGAAAACACAATAGTGGACACACAGTCTGCCAGAAAACACAATACTAGACACACTGTCTGCCAGAAAACACAATACTAGACACACACAGTCTGCCAGAAAACACAATACTGGACACACAGTCTGCCAGAAAACACAATACTGTACACACACATTCTGCCAGAAAACACAATACTGGACAATTCAGTCTGCCAGAAAACACAATACTGGACATACAGTCTGCCAGAAAACACAATACTAGACACGCACAGTCTGCCAGAAAACACAATACTGGACACTCAGTCTGCCAGAAAACACAATACTAGACACACAGTCTGCCAGAAAACACAATACTGGACATTCAGTCTGCCAGAAAACACAATAACGGACATACAGTCTGCCAAAAAACACAATAGTGGACATACAGTCTGCCAGAAAACACAATACTAAACACTCAGTCTGCCAGAAACCACAATACTGGACACACAGTCTGCCAGAAAACACAATACTAGACACACAGTCTGCCAGAAAACACAATACTGGACACATTGTCTGCCAGAAAACACAATACTGGACACACTGTCTACCAGAAAACACAATACTAGACACACACAGTCTGACAGAAAACACAATACTAGACACACACAGTCTGCCAGAAAACACAATACTGGACATTCAGTCTGCCAGAAAACATAATACTGGACATTCAGTCTGCCAGAAAACACAATACTGGACATACAGTCTGCCAGAAAACACAATACTAGACACGCACAGTCTGCCAGAAAACACAATATTGGACATTAAGTCTGCCAGAAAACACAATACTAGACACACAGTCTGCCAGAAAACACAGTACCGGACATACAGTCTGCCAGAAAACACAATACTAGACACGCACAGTCTGCCAGAAAACACAATATTGGACATTAAGTCTGCCAGAAAACACAATACTAGACACACAGTCTGCCAGAAAACACAATACTAGACACACATAGTCTGCCAGAAAACACAATACTGGACACACTGTCTGCCAGAAAACACTATAGTGGACACACAGTCTGCCAGAGAACACAATACTAGACACACAGTCTGCCAGAAAACACAATACTGGACACATTGTCTGCCAGAAAACACAATAGTGGACACACAGTCTGCCAGAAAACACAATACTAGACACACTGTCTGCCAGAAAACACAATACTAGACACACACAGTCTGCCAGAAAACACAATACTGGACACACAGTCTGCCAGAAAACACAATACTGTACACACACATTCTGCCAGAAAACACAATACTGGACAATTCAGTCTGCCAGAAAACACAATACTGGACATACAGTCTGCCAGAAAACACAATACTAGACACGCACAGTCTGCCAGAAAACACAATACTGGACACTCAGTCTGCCAGAAAACACAATACTAGACACACAGTCTGCCAGAAAACACAATACTGGACATTCAGTCTGCCAGAAAACACAATAACGGACATACAGTCTGCCAAAAAACACAATAGTGGACATACAGTCTGCCAGAAAACACAATACTGGACACTCAGTCTGCCAGAAAACACAATACTAGACACACAGTCTGCCAGAAAACACAATACTGGACATTCAGTCTGCCAGAAAACACAATAACGGACATACAGTCTGCCAAAAAACACAATAGTGGACATACAGTCTGCCAGAAAACACAATACAAGACACACAGTCTGCCAGAAAAAACAATACTAGACACACACAGTCTGCCAGAAAACACAATACTGGACATTCAGTCTGCCAGAAAACACAATAACGGACATACAGTCTGCCAAAAAACACAATAGTGGACATACAGTCTGCCAGAAAAAACAATACTAGACACACACAGTCTGCCAGAAAAAGCAATACTAGACACACAGTCTGCTAGAAAACACAATAGTGGACATACAGTCTGCCAGAAAACACAATAGTAGACACACAGTCTGCCAGAAAACACAATACTGGAAACACAGTCTGCCAGAAAACACAATACTAGACACACACAGTCTGCCAGAAAACACAATACTAGACACAAACAGTCTGCCAGAAAACACAATATTAGACACACACAGTCTGCCAGAAAACACAATACTGGACATTCAGTCTGCCAGAAAACACAATAGTGGACATACAGTCTGCCAGAAAACACAATAGTGGACATACAGTCTGCCAGAAAACACAATACTGGACATACAGTCTGCCAGAAAACACAATACTGGACATACAGTCTGCCAGAAAACACAATACTAGACACGCACAGTCTGCCAGAAAACACAATACTGGACAATTCAGTCTGCCAGAAAACACAATACTGGACATACAGTCTGCCAGAAAACACAATACTAGACACGCACAGTCTGCCAGAAAACACAATACTGGACACTCAGTCTGCCAGAAAACACAATACTAGACACACAGTCTGCCAGAAAACACAATACTAGACACACACAGTCTGCCAGAAAACACAATACTGGACATTCAGTCTGCCAGAAAACACAATAACGGACATACAGTCTGCCAAAAAACACAATAGTGGACATACAGTCTGCCAGAAAACACAATACAAGACACACAGTCTGCCAGAAAAAACAATACTAGACACACACAGTCTGCCAGAAAACACAATACTGGACATTCAGTCTGCCAGAAAACACAATAACGGACATACAGTCTGCCAAAAAACACAATAGTGGACATACAGTCTGCCAGAAAAAACAATACTAGACACACATAGTCTGCCAGAAAAAACAATACTAGACACACACAGTCTGCCAGAAAACACAATACTAGACACACATAGTCTGCCAGAAAAAACAATACTAGACACACAGTCTGCTAGAAAACACAATAGTGGACATACTGCCTGCCAGAAAACACAATAGTGGATATTCAGTCTGCCAGAAAACACAATAGTAGACACACAGTCTGCCAGAAAACACAATAGTAGACACACAGTCTGCCAGAAAACACAATACTGGAAACACAGTCTGCCAGAAAACACAATACTAGACACAAACAGTCTGCCAGAAAACAGAATACTGGACACACAGTCTGCCAGAAAACACAATACTGGACACACAGTCTGCCAGAAAACACAATAGTGGACATACAGTCTGCCAGAAAACACAATAGTGGACATACAGTCTGCCAGAAAACACAATACTAGACACAAACAGTCTGCCAGAAAACACAATATTAGACACACACAGTCTGCCAGAAAACACAATACTGGACATTCAGTCTGCCAGAAAACACAATACTGGACATACAGTCTGCCAGAAAACACAATAGTGGACATACAGTCTGCCAGAAAACACAATAGTGGACATACAGTCTGCCAGAAAACACAATACTGGACATACAGTCTGCCAGAAAACACAATACTGGACACACAGTCTGCCAGAAAACACAATACTGGACATACAGTCTGCCAGAAAACACAATACTAGACACACACAGTCTGCCAGAAAACACAATACTGGACATACAGTCTGCCAGAAAACACAATACTAGACACGCACAGTCTGCCAGAAAACACAATATTGGACATTAAGTCTGCCAGAAAACACAATACTAGACACACAGTCTGCCAGAAAACACAGTACCGGACATACAGTCTGCCAGAAAACACAATACTAGACACGCACAGTCTGCCAGAAAACACAATATTGGACATTAAGTCTGCCAGAAAACACAATACTAGACACACAGTCTGCCAGAAAACACAATACTAGACACACATAGTCTGCCAGAAAACACAATACTGGACACACTGTCTGCCAGAAAACACTATAGTGGACACACAGTCTGCCAGAGAACACAATACTAGACACACAGTCTGCCAGAAAACACAATACTGGACACATTGTCTGCCAGAAAACACAATAGTGGACACACAGTCTGCCAGAAAACACAATACTAGACACACTGTCTGCCAGAAAACACAATACTAGACACACACAGTCTGCCAGAAAACACAATACTGGACACACAGTCTGCCAGAAAACACAATACTGTACACACACATTCTGCCAGAAAACACAATACTGGACAATTCAGTCTGCCAGAAAACACAATACTGGACATACAGTCTGCCAGAAAACACAATACTAGACACGCACAGTCTGCCAGAAAACACAATACTGGACACTCAGTCTGCCAGAAAACACAATACTAGACACACAGTCTGCCAGAAAACACAATACTGGACATTCAGTCTGCCAGAAAACACAATAACGGACATACAGTCTGCCAAAAAACACAATAGTGGACATACAGTCTGCCAGAAAACACAATACTGGACACTCAGTCTGCCAGAAAACACAATACTAGACACACAGTCTGCCAGAAAACACAATACTGGACATTCAGTCTGCCAGAAAACACAATAACGGACATACAGTCTGCCAAAAAACACAATAGTGGACATACAGTCTGCCAGAAAACACAATACAAGACACACAGTCTGCCAGAAAAAACAATACTAGACACACACAGTCTGCCAGAAAACACAATACTGGACATTCAGTCTGCCAGAAAACACAATAACGGACATACAGTCTGCCAAAAAACACAATAGTGGACATACAGTCTGCCAGAAAAAACAATACTAGACACACACAGTCTGCCAGAAAAAGCAATACTAGACACACAGTCTGCTAGAAAACACAATAGTGGACATACAGTCTGCCAGAAAACACAATAGTAGACACACAGTCTGCCAGAAAACACAATACTGGAAACACAGTCTGCCAGAAAACACAATACTAGACACACACAGTCTGCCAGAAAACACAATACTAGACACAAACAGTCTGCCAGAAAACACAATATTAGACACACACAGTCTGCCAGAAAACACAATACTGGACATTCAGTCTGCCAGAAAACACAATAGTGGACATACAGTCTGCCAGAAAACACAATAGTGGACATACAGTCTGCCAGAAAACACAATACTGGACATACAGTCTGCCAGAAAACACAATACTGGACATACAGTCTGCCAGAAAACACAATACTAGACACGCACAGTCTGCCAGAAAACACAATACTGGACAATTCAGTCTGCCAGAAAACACAATACTGGACATACAGTCTGCCAGAAAACACAATACTAGACACGCACAGTCTGCCAGAAAACACAATACTGGACACTCAGTCTGCCAGAAAACACAATACTAGACACACAGTCTGCCAGAAAACACAATACTAGACACACACAGTCTGCCAGAAAACACAATACTGGACATTCAGTCTGCCAGAAAACACAATAACGGACATACAGTCTGCCAAAAAACACAATAGTGGACATACAGTCTGCCAGAAAACACAATACAAGACACACAGTCTGCCAGAAAAAACAATACTAGACACACACAGTCTGCCAGAAAACACAATACTGGACATTCAGTCTGCCAGAAAACACAATAACGGACATACAGTCTGCCAAAAAACACAATAGTGGACATACAGTCTGCCAGAAAAAACAATACTAGACACACATAGTCTGCCAGAAAAAACAATACTAGACACACACAGTCTGCCAGAAAACACAATACTAGACACACATAGTCTGCCAGAAAAAACAATACTAGACACACAGTCTGCTAGAAAACACAATAGTGGACATACTGCCTGCCAGAAAACACAATAGTGGATATTCAGTCTGCCAGAAAACACAATAGTAGACACACAGTCTGCCAGAAAACACAATAGTAGACACACAGTCTGCCAGAAAACACAATACTGGAAACACAGTCTGCCAGAAAACACAATACTAGACACAAACAGTCTGCCAGAAAACAGAATACTGGACACACAGTCTGCCAGAAAACACAATACTGGACACACAGTCTGCCAGAAAACACAATAGTGGACATACAGTCTGCCAGAAAACACAATAGTGGACATACAGTCTGCCAGAAAACACAATACTAGACACAAACAGTCTGCCAGAAAACACAATATTAGACACACACAGTCTGCCAGAAAACACAATACTGGACATTCAGTCTGCCAGAAAACACAATACTGGACATACAGTCTGCCAGAAAACACAATAGTGGACATACAGTCTGCCAGAAAACACAATAGTGGACATACAGTCTGCCAGAAAACACAATACTGGACATACAGTCTGCCAGAAAACACAATACTGGACACACAGTCTGCCAGAAAACACAATACTGGACATACAGTCTGCCAGAAAACACAATACTAGACACACACAGTCTGCCAGAAAACACAATACTGGCCATTCAGTCTGCCAGAAAACACAATACTAGACACACACAGTCTGCCAGAAAACACAATACTGGACATACAGTCTACCAGAAAACACAATACTGGACACAGACAGTCTGCCAGAAAACACAATACTGGACATACAGTCTGCCAGAAAACACAATACTAGACACACACAGTCTGCCAGAAAACACAATACCGGACACACAGTCTGCCAGAAAACACAATACTGGACATACAGTCTGCCAGAAAACACAATACTGGACATTCTGTCTGCCAGAAAACACAATACTGGACATACAGTCTGCCAGAAAACACAATACTAGACACGCACAGTCTGCCAGAAAACACAATATTGGACATTCAGTCTGCCAGAAAACACAATACTAGACACACAGTCTGCCAGAAAACACAGTTCCGGACATACAGTCTCCCAGAAAACACAATAGTGGACACACAGTCTGCCAGAAAACACAATACCGGACACACAGTCTGCCAGAAAACACAATACTGGACACACTGTCTGCCAGAAAACACAATACTAGACATACACAGTCTGCCAGAAAACACAATAACGGACATACAGTCTGCCAGAAAACACAATAGTGGACATTCAGTCTGCCAGAAAACACAATACTGGACACACACAGTCTGCCAGAAAACACAATACTAGACATACACAGTCTGCCAGAAAACACAATACTGGACATACAGTCTGCCAGAAAACACAATACTGGACACACAGTCTGCCAGAAAACACAATAACGGACATACAGTCTGCCAGAAAACACAATAGTGGACATTCAGTCTGCCAGAAAACACAATACTGGACACACAGTCTGCCAGAAAACACAATACTAGACACACAGTCTGCCAGAAAACACAATACTGGACACATTGTCTGCCAGAAAACACAATACTGGACACACTGTCTACCAGAAAACACAATACTGGACACATTGTCTGCCAGAAAACACAATACTGGACACACAGTCTGCCAGAAAACACAATACTGGACATTCAGTCTGCCAGAAAACACAATACTGGACATTCAGTCTGCCAGAAAACACAATACTGGACATACAGTCTGCCAGAAAACACAATACTAGACACGCATAGTCTGCCAGAAAACACAATATTGGACATTAAGTCTGCCAGAAAACACAATACTAGACACACATAGTCTGCCAGAAAACACAATACTGGACACACTGTCTGCCAGAAAACACTATAGTGGACACACAGTCTGCCAGAGAACACAATACTAGACACACAGTCTGCCAGAAAACACAATACTGGACACATTGTCTGCCAGAAAACACAATAGTGGACACACAGTCTGCCAGAAAACACAATACTAGACACACAGTCTGCCAGAAAACACAATACTAGACACACAGTCTGCCAGAAAACACAATACTGTACACACACATTCTGCCAGAAAACACAATACTGGACACACAGTCTGCCAGAAAACACAATACTGGACACACTGTCTGCCAGAAAACACAATAGTGGACACACAGTCTGCCAGAAAACACAATACTAGACACACAGTCTGCCAGAAAACACAATACTGGACACACTGTCTGCCAGAAAACACAATAGTGGACATACAGTCTGCCAGAAAACACAATACTAGACACACATTCTGCCAGAAAACACAATAGTGGACACACTGTCTGCCAGAAAACACAATACTAGACACACACAGTCTGCCAGAAAACACAATACTGGACACACAGTCTGCCAGAAAACACAATACTGTACACACACATTCTGCCAGAAAACACAATACTGGACAATTCAGTCTGCCAGAAAACACAATACTGGACATACAGTCTGCCAGAAAACACAATACTAGACACGCACAGTCTGCCAGAAAACACAATACTGGACACTCAGTCTGCCAGAAAACACAATACTAGACACACACAGTCTGCCAGAAAACACAATACTGGACATTCAGTCTGCCAGAAAACACAATAACGGACATACAGTCTGCCAAAAAACACAATAGTGGACATACAGTCTGCCAGAAAACACAATACAAGACACACAGTCTGCCAGAAAAAACAATACTAGACACACACAGTCTGCCAGAAAACACAATACTAGACACACAGTCTGCCAGAAAACACAATACTGGACATACAGTCTGCCAGAAAACACAATACTAGACACACAGTCTGCCAGAAAACACAATACTGGACATACAGTCTGCCAGAAAACACAATAACGGACACACAGTCTGCCAGAAAACACAATACTAGACATACAGTCTGCCAGAAAACACAATACTGGACATACAGTCTGCCAAAAAACACAATACTGGACATACAGTCTGCCAGAAAACACAATACTAGACACGCACAGTCTGCCAGAAAACACAATACTGGACACTCAGTCTGCCAGAAAACACAATACTAGACACACAGTCTGCCAGAAAACACAATACTAGACACACACAGTCTGCCAGAAAACACAATACTGGACATTCAGTCTGCCAGAAAACACAATAACGGACATACAGTCTGCCAAAAAACACAATACTGGACATACAGTCTGCCAGAAAACACAATACTAGACACACAGTCTGCCAGAAAACACAATACTGGACATACAGTCTGCCAGAAAACAGAATACTGGACATACAGTCTGCCAGAAAACACAATAACGGATATACAGTCTGCCAGAAAACACAATAACGGACATACAGTCTGCCAGAAAACACAATAACGGACATACAGTCTGCCAAAAAACACAATAACGGACATACAGTGTGCCAAAAAACACAATACTGGACATACAGTCTGCCAGAAAACACAATAACGGACATACAGTCTGCCAAAAAACACAATACTGGACATACAGTCTGCCAGAACACACAATACTGGACATACAGTCTGCCAAAAAACACAATACTGGACATACAGTCTGCCAGAAAACACAATAACGGACATACAGTCTGCCAAAAAACACAATACTGGACATACAGTCTGCCAGAAAACACAATACTAGACACACAGTCTGCCAGAAAACACAATAACGGACATACAGTCTGCCAAAAAACACAATACTGGACATACAGTCTGCCAGAAAACACAATAACGGACATACAGTCTGCCAAAAAACACAATACTGGACATACAGTCTGCCAGAACACACAATACTGGACATACAGTCTGCCAAAAAACACAATACTGGACATACAGTCTGCCAGAAAACACAATAACGGACATACAGTCTGCCAAAAAACACAATACTGGACATAGTCTGCCAGAAAACACAATACTAGACACACAGTCTGCCAGAAAACACATTACTAGACACACAGTCTGCCAGAAAACACAATACTGGACATACAGTCTGCCAGAAAACACAATACTGGACATACAGTCTGCCAGAAAACACAATAACGGACATACAGTCTGCCAGAAAACACAATACTAGACACACAGTCTGCCAGAAAACACAATACTGGACATACAGTCTGCCAGAAAACACAATACTAGACACACAGTCTGCCAGAAAACACAATACTGGACATACAGTCTGCCAGAAAACACAATACTAGACACACAGTCTGCCAGAAAACACAATAACGGACATACAGTCTGCCAAAAAACACAATACTGGACATACAGTCTGCCAGAAAACACAATAACGGACATACAGTCTGCCAAAAAACACAATACTGGACATACAGTCTGCCAGAAAACACAATACTAGACACAAAGTCTGCCAGAAAACACAATAACGGACATACAGTCTGCCAAAAAACACAATACTGGACATACAGTCTGCCAGAAAACACAATAACGGACATACAGTCTGCCAAAAAACACAATACTGGACATACAGTCTGCCAGAACACACAATACTGGACATACAGTCTGCCAAAAAACACAATACTGGACATACAGTCTGCCAGAAAACACAATAACGGACATACAGTCTGCCAAAAAACACAATACTGGACATACAGTCTGCCAGAAAACACAATACTAGACACAAAGTCTGCCAGAAAACACAATAACGGACATACAGTCTGCCAAAAAACACAATACTGGACATACAGTCTGCCAGAAAACACAATAACGGACATACAGTCTGCCAAAAAACACAATACTGGACATACAGTCTGCCAGAACACACAATACTGGACATACAGTCTGCCAAAAAACACAATACTGGACATACAGTCTGCCAGAAAACACAATAACGGACATACAGTCTGCCAAAAAACACAATACTGGACATACAGTCTGCCAGAAAACACAATAGTAGACACACAGTCTGCCAGAAAACACAATACTAGACACACAGTCTGCCAGAAAACACAATACTAGACACACAGTCTGCCAGAAAACACAATACTGGACATACAGTCTGCCAGAAAACACAATACTAGACACACAGTCTGCCAGAAAACACAATACTGGACATACAGTCTGCCAGAAAACACAATACTAGACACACAGTCTGCCAGAAAACACAATACTGGACATACAGTCTGCCAGAAAACACAATAACGGACACACAGTCTGCCAGAAAACACAATACTAGACATACAGTCTGCCAGAAAACACAATACTGGACATACAGTCTGCCAGAAAACACAATACTGGACATACAGTCTGCCAAAAAACACAATACTAGACACGCACAGTCTGCCAGAAAACACAATACTGGACACTCAGTCTGCCAGAAAACACAATACAAGACACACAGTCTGCCAGAAAACACAATACAAGACACACAGTCTGCCAGAAAACACAATAACGGATATACAGTCTGCCAGAAAACACAATAACGGACATACAGTCTGCCAGAAAACACAATAACGGACATACAGTCTGCCAAAAAACACAATACTGGACATACAGTCTGCCAGAAAACACAATAACGGACATACAGTCTGCCAAAAAACACAATACTGGACATACAGTCTGCCAGAAAACACAATACTAGACACGCACAGTCTGCCAGAAAACACAATACTGGACACTCAGTCTGCCAGAAAACACAATACTAGACACACAGTCTGCCAGAAAACACAATACTAGACACACACAGTCTGCCAGAAAACACAATACTGGACATTCAGTCTGCCAGAAAACACAATAACGGACATACAGTCTGCCAAAAAACACAATACTGGACATACAGTCTGCCAGAAAACACAATACTAGACACACAGTCTGCCAGAAAACACAATACTGGACATACAGTCTGCCAGAAAACACAATACTGGACATACAGTCTGCCAGAAAACACAATAACGGATATACAGTCTGCCAGAAAACACAATAACGGACATACAGTCTGCCAGAAAACACAATAACGGACATACAGTCTGCCAAAAAACACAATAACGGACATACAGTGTGCCAAAAAACACAATACTGGACATACAGTCTGCCAGAAAACACAATAACGGACATACAGTCTGCCAAAAAACACAATACTGGACATACAGTCCGCCAGAACACACAATACTGGACATACAGTCTGCCAAAAAACACAATACTGGACATACAGTCTGCCAGAAAACACAATAACGGACATACAGTCTGCCAAAAAACACAATACTGGACATACAGTCTGCCAGAAAACACAATACTAGACACACAGTCTGCCAGAAAACACAATAACGGACATACAGTCTGCCAAAAAACACAATACTGGACATACAGTCTGCCAGAAAACACAATAACGGACATACAGTCTGCCAAAAAACACAATACTGGACATACAGTCTGCCAGAACACACAATACTGGACATACAGTCTGCCAAAAAACACAATACTGGACATACAGTCTGCCAGAAAACACAATAACGGACATACAGTCTGCCAAAAAACACAATACTGGACATACTCTGCCAGAAAACACAATACTAGACACACAGTCTGCCAGAAAACACATTACTAGACACACAGTCTGCCAGAAAACACAATACTAGACACACAGTCTGCCAGAAAACACAATACTGGACATACAGTCTGCCAGAAAACACAATACTAGACACACAGTCTGCCAGAAAACACAATACTAGACACACAGTCTGCCAGAAAACACAATACTGGACATACAGTCTGCCAGAAAACACGATACTAGACACACAGTCTGCCAGAAAACACAATACTGGACATACAGTCTGCCAGAAAACACAATACTAGACACACAGTCTGCCAGAAAACACAATAACGGACATACAGTCTGCCAAAAAACACAATACTGGACATACAGTCTGCCAGAAAACACAATAACGGACATACAGTCTGCCAAAAAACACAATACTGGACATACAGTCTGCCAGAACACACAATACTGGACATACAGTCTGCCAAAAAACACAATACTGGACATACAGTCTGCCAGAAAACACAATAACGGACATACAGTCTGCCAAAAAACACAATACTGGACATACAGTCTGCCAGAAAACACAATACTAGACACACAGTCTGCCAGAAAACACAATAACGGACATACAGTCTGCCAAAAAACACAATACTGGACATACAGTCTGCCAGAAAACACAATAACGGACATACAGTCTGCCAAAAAACACAATACTGGACATACAGTCTGCCAGAACACACAATACTGGACATACAGTCTGCCAAAAAACACAATACTGGACATACAGTCTGCCAGAAAACACAATAACGGACATACAGTCTGCCAAAAAACACAATACTGGACATACAGTCTGCCAGAAAACACAATAGTAGACACACAGTCTGCCAGAAAACACAATACTAGACACACAGTCTGCCAGAAAACACAATACTAGACACACAGTCTGCCAGAAAACACAATACTAGACACACAGTCTGCCAGAAAACACAATACTGGACATACAGTCTGCCAGAAAACACAATAACGGACACACAGTCTGCCAGAAAACACAATACTAGACATACAGTCTGCCAGAAAACACAATACTGGACATACAGTCTGCCAGAAAACACAATACTGGACATACAGTCTGCCAAAAAACACAATACTGGACATACAGTCTGCCAGAAAACACAATACTGGACATACAGTCTGCCAGAAAACACAATAACGGACATACAGTCTGCCAAAAAACACAATACTGGACATTCAGTCTGCCAGAAAACACAATACTAGACACACAGTCTGCCAGAAAACACAATAACGGACATACAGTCTGCCAGAACACACAATACTAGACACACAGTCTGCCAGAAAACACAATAACGGACATACAGTCTGCCAAAAAACACAATACTGGACATACAGTCTGCCAGAACACACAATACTGGACACACAGTCTGCCAAAAAACACAATACTGGACATACAGTCTGCCAGAAAACACAATAACGGACATACAGTCTGCCAAAAAACACAATACTGGACATACAGTCTGCCAGAAAACACAATACTAGACACACAGTCTGCCAGAAAACACAATAACGGACATACAGTCTGCCAAAAAACACAATACTGGACATACAGTCTGCCAGAAAACACAATAACGGACATACAGTCTGCCAAAAAACACAATACTGGACATACAGTCTGCCAGAAAACACAATACTAGACACACAGTCTGCCAGAAAACACAATAACGGACATACAGTCTGCCAAAAAACACAATACTGGACATACAGTCTGCCAGAAAACACAATAACGGACATACAGTCTGCCAAAAAACACAATACTGGACATACAGTCTGCCAGAACACACAATACTGGACATACAGTCTGCCAAAAAACACAATACTGGACATACAGTCTGCCAGAAAACACAATAACGGACATACAGTCTGCCAAAAAACACAATACTGGACATACAGTCTGCCAAAAAACACAATACTAGACACACAGTCTGCCAGAAAACACAATACCGGACACACAGTCTGCCAGAAAACACAATACTGGACACACAGTCTGCCAGAAAACACAATACTGGACATACAGTCTGCCAGAAAACACAATACTGGACATACAGTCTGCCAGAAAACACAATACTGGACATACAGTCTGCCAGAAAACACAATACTGGACATACAGTCTGCCAAAAAACACAATACTGGACATACAGTCTGCCAGAAAACACAATACTGGACATACAGTCTGCCAAAAAACACAATACTGGACATACAGTCTGCCAGAAAACACAATACTGGACATACAGTCTGCCAGAAAACACAATAACGGACATACAGTCTGCCAAAAAACACAATACTGGACATTCAGTCTGCCAGAAAACACAATACTAGACACACAGTCTGCCAGAAAACACAATAACGGACATACAGTCTGCCAAAAAACACAATACTGGACATACAGTCTGCCAGAAAACACAATAACGGACATACAGTCTGCCAAAAAACACAATACTGGACATACAGTCTGCCAGAACACACAATACTGGACATACAGTCTGCCAAAAAACACAATACTGGACATACAGTCTGCCAGAAAACACAATAACGGACATACAGTCTGCCAAAAAACACAATACTGGACATACAGTCTGCCAGAAAACACAATACTAGACACACAGTCTGCCAGAAAACACAATAACGGACATACAGTCTGCCAAAAAACACAATACTGGACATACAGTCTGCCAGAAAACACAATAACGGACATACAGTCTGCCAAAAAACACAATACTGGACATACAGTCTGCCAGAACACACAATACTGGACATACAGTCTGCCAAAAAACACAATACTGGACATACAGTCTGCCAGAAAACACAATAACGGACATACAGTCTGCCAAAAAACACAATACTGGACATACAGTCTGCCAGAAAACACAATACTAGACATACAGTCTGCCAGAAAACACAATACTAGACACACAGTCTGCCAGAAAACACAATACTGGACATACAGTCTGCCAGAAAACACAATACAAGACACATACAGTCTGCCAGAAAACACAATACTGGACACACTGTCTGCCAGAAAACACAATACTGGACATACAGTCTGCCAGAAAACACAATACTAGACACACTGTCTGCCAGAAAACACAATACTAGACACACAGTCTGCCAGAAAACACAATACTGGACACACACAGTCTGCCAGAAAACACAATAACGGACACACACATTGTGTAGGTAGACACACACACACAGGGTTGTTTTAGTGAGGACAAGTAGAGCAGGGATCGGCTCACAGCGTGTAACAGTATCCCCTTCTATCAATTAGCTAATGAAGAATGCACACACACAGACACACACACACAGACACACACACACACAGACAGACAGACACACAGACAGACAGACAGACAGACACACAGACAGACAGACAGACAGACAGACAGACAGACAGACAGACAGACAGACAGAAGAGACTCTCAGTAAACACACACTGGAATATCAGGTGAACACACTAGCTGGCAATTACAGCAGTTATAAACGTGGATATTTAATCTAAACTAGTAATAAAACTAAAACAGGCCAAAGTCCCACTGACATCACAACTGTTAAAGCAGCAATCAGCAGTTGAAACAATAACAAAGTGTCCTCCCCACCCCTGTTTCAGTAAAAAGCTGAGGGTTGGGGCTGGAGAAATGTGACCACTCTCAAATTCATAGACAGGGCTATGGATTCAAGGACTGACCATCTCTGATGTCAAAGTAATAGTTTGAACCGTGTTTTGAGGCTATCTAATGTTTGTTTACAAACATTGGAGTATAACACACTTATATTTTTGGTTCTGATGTGGTGTGACAGTTGAACTAAGCTCATGAGGCATTTAAAGGTTATAGTCTTCAATGGGTAAATATCATTAATTTATATGTAGCAACTATGGATTGCCCCTTTAAACCAGACCTGGACGACAACACTACGGCTATCAACTCTCTCTGACCGACCCCGGTACACCGACACACCCAGCTGTCAGGTATCCTCCGGCGGCTAGGCCCAGTCCGGCGGCTCGCCTGCTCTCCCTGCCCTCCCCTGGAGCCCCCATCCCCGGCTAACACCACTCAACTTCCTTCCCTTCGCCCGGAGCTCAGAAACCATTTCAAGCGCTACCGACGGTGCCTAACCAACTAGCAACATCTAACTATCTCAGCACCAAATAACAACACTAAATCACTGATACAATAGACAACAACAAAAATACCAGATAGACAACCCATCATCATTATAGGAGGTGCTTTTCGCATAGTGGCATTTAATGGTGTGTATTTTATTGTTGAAATAGCGATCTGTCGCTATCTAGCATTATCAGATCCAAATACTCTCCTAGCGGAATCATCGACCAGACACACCTAGCCTCTCCGGCCCCCGAAGTCTGGTCTCCGGCCACAGCCCCGCCGCCGGCCCGGTGACAGCGGACCCAAAACAACCAGAAAGCCAGAACAGAAGGAGAGGACCAAGACTTACCACCTTCCGCCTTTCCTGGCGCCGCCATCTTCTTCTTAACACCGACGTCACTCCGTAGAGAGAGAGAGAGAGAGAGAGAGAGAGAGAGAGAGAGAGAGAGAGAGAGAGAGAGAGACCGAGAGAGACCGAGAGAGAGAGCGAGAGAGAGACCGAGAGAGAGAGAGAGAGAGAGAGAGAGAGAGAGAGAGAAAGAGATGTCAGTAAGGGATAGATAGAAAGGTGAACCAGAAAGGGAAATAGGGGTCTGGTCTCAGAGGGAGACGGGTCGCTATGGAGGAGAGGAGACAGGAGGAGAGGAGACAGGAGGAGAGGAGACAGGAGGAGAGAAGACGGGAGGAGAGGAGACAGGAGGAGAGGAGACAGGAGGAGAGGAGACAGGTGGAGAGGAGACAGGAGGAGAGGAGACAGGAGGAGAGGACAGGAGGAGAGGACAGGAGGAGAGGAGAGGGGAGGAGAGGAGACGGGAGGAGAGGAGACAGGAGGAGAGGAGACGGGTGGAGAGGAGACAGGAGGAGAGGAGACAGGAGGAGAGGAGACAGGAGGAGAGGAGACGGGAGGAGAGGAGACAGGAGGAGAGAAGACGGGAGGAGAGGAGACAGGAGGAGAGGAGACAGGAGGAGAGGAGACGGGAGGAGAGGAGACAGGAGGAGAGGAGACAGGAGGAGAGAAGACGGGAGGAGAGGAGACAGGAGGAGAGGAGACAGGAGGAGAGGAGACAGGAGGAGAGGAGAGGGGAGGAGACGGGAGGAGAGGAGACAGGAGGAGAGGAGACAGGAGGAGAGGAGACAGGAGGAGAGGAGAGGGGAGGAGAGGAGACAGGAGGAGAGGAGACAGGAGGAGAGGAGACAGGTGGAGAGGACAGGAGGAGAGGAGACAGGAGGAGAGGAGAGGGGAGGAGAGGAGACAGGAGGAGAGGAGACAGGAGGAGAGGAGACAGGAGGAGAGGACAGGAGGAGAGGAGACAGGAGGAGAGGAGAGAAAGAGAGAAAGAGAGAAAGGGATGGAGAAAGGAGTAGACAGCCAGGAGAAAGTGTGTCGGTGTGGATCCAGGGAGATGCAGAGAGAGCGAAGGGCCTCACTCTGGTGAATAGCCTACCTGGTACTACCCTAACCCTAACCCTAACCCTAAGTAGTCAGCCTACCTGGTAGTCAGGACAGTTCCTAGCTGTAGTTTATCTAATAATAATAATTGATTCTAGCCATAATAATACAGTTACCATATTCTACAACAGTCCCCAGCTTTATCAGGAGTCAACTATGTATCCACAGTTAGTTATACACCATCATCATTATAGAAGGACTTTGAACTGCTTTACCATTACTTTACATACTCAGTTTGTGTACAATAAATAGTTTATAATAAATATCAATATATAGATTTTATTTATTTATTCAACCGTTATTTAACTAGGCAAGCCAGTTAAGATCAAATTCTTATTTACAACAACGGCCTAATATTCAGCTCATGTTTTCTTCAAAAGGCAGTCTTTAACCTGTTTTCAAGTTTTCCTATAAAAAAAAATTGAAAATGATAACCAATAAACTTTGATTTTAGTAATGTTTTCCTAGCTCCTGAGTGGCGCAGTGGTCTAAGGCACTGCATCGCAGTGCTAACTGTGCCACTAGAGATCCTGGTTCGAATCCAGTCTCTGTCACAGCCGGCCCGCGACCGGGAGACTCATGGGCGGCGCACAATTGGCCCAGCGTCGTCCAGGGTAGGGGAGGGAATGGCCGGCAGGGATGTAGCTCAGTTGATAGAGCATGGCGTTTGCAACGCCAGGGTTGTGGGTTCGATTCCCACGGGGGGCCAGTATAAAAAAAAAAAAATGTATTCACTAACTGTAAGTCGCTCTGGATAAGAGCGTCTGCTAAATGACTAAAATGTAAATGTAATCATGGATGATTATTCAATAGGCTAGTCATCTCTAGCCGACCTGTAGCTGTAATACCACCTAGTACCACTGGGGGCGCTAATATCCACCAGACATGATTACCCATCAGCTGACCACTGATACATGGTCAAATATTTATCAACCGGGTGAGGATTGGAAGTAGAAGAATCTGATCTGTGGTTATGGACAACTTTCTATTTAATGTATCCTCCATATCTGCAGCCAGGGAATGTAATGTATCAGTGTACATTATTACAACACATGGAGCACC
>NW_028164393.1:0-1000 GCF_964263955.1 Coregonus lavaretus | reverse complement strand
TCCTCCACCCACCCTCTCTCTCTCCTCCACTCACCCTCTCCTCTCTCCTCCACCCACCCTCTCTCCTCTCCTCCACCCACCCTGTCTCCTCTCCTCCACCCACCCTCTCTACCTCTCCTCTCCTCCACCCACCCTCTCTCCTCTCCTCCACCCACCCTGTCTCTCTCTCCTCCACCCACCCTCTCTCCTCTCCTCCCTCTCTCTCCTCCACCCACCCAGTCTCTCTCTCCTCCACCCACCCTCTCTCCTCTCCTCCACCCACCCTCTCGACCTCTCCTCTCCTCCACCCACCCACCCTGTCTCTCCTCACCTCCACCCACCCTCTCTCTCTCCTCCACTCACCCTCTCTCCTCTCCTCCACCCACCCTCTCTCCTCTCCTCCACCCACCCTCTCTCCTCACCTCCACCCACCCTCTCTCTCTCCTCCACTCACCCTCTCTCCTCTCCTCCACCCACCCTCTCTCCTCTCCTCCACCCACCCTCTCTCCTCTCCTCCACCCACCCTCTCTCCTCCACCCACCCACCCTGTCTCTCCTCACCTCCACTCACCCTCTCTCTCTCCTCCACTCACCCTCTCCCCTCTCCACTCACCCTCTCTCTCTCCTCCACTCACCCTCTCCCCTCTCCTCCACCCACCCTCTCTCCTCTCCTCCACCCACCCTCTCTCTCTCCTCCACTCACCCTCTCCCCTCTCCTCCACCCACCCTCTCCCTCTCCTCCACTCACCCTCTCCCCTCTCCTCCACCCACCCTCTCTCTCTCCTCCCACCACCCCCTCTCTCTCTCTCCTCTCCACTCTGTCTGTCCTCTCCTCTGAATGTAAAGCCCAGTAGTGATTTCTCCATTTCACTATGAATGATGAGAAGAGAGGACTGACTAATGTAAACCAATTAGAGGAATTACTCGGAGGAGAACCACTGCACCTAGATATTAAAAACCAATTAGAGGAATTACTCGGAGGAGAACCACTGCACCTAGATATTAAAAACCAATTAGAGGAA
>NW_028164394.1:0-24572 GCF_964263955.1 Coregonus lavaretus | reverse complement strand
ACTTCTGTCTTTCACTATCTCTGTCTCTCTACCTCCACTTCTGTCTTTCACTATCTCTCTCTCTCTACCTCCACTTCTGTCTTTCACTATCTCTCTCTCTCTCCACCTCCACTTCTGTCTTTCACTATCTCTGTCTCTCTACCTCCACTTCTGTCTTTCACTATCTCTCTCTCTCTTTCTCTCTACCTCCACTTCTGTCTTTCACTATCTCTCTCTCTCTCCACCTCCACTTCTGTCTTTCCTATCTCTCTCTTACCTCCACTTCTGTCTTTCACTATCTCTCTCTCTCTTTCTCTCTACCTCTATTTCTTCCTCTCTCTGGTTCTTTAGTTTGACAGGTTGTAGCCTCATCCCTTTGTTTCAGAGAGTTTGTGTGTGTGGGTTTGTTTTAGGTCTCTATCTCTCTTTTATTCCCCCCCCCCTCTCTCTCTGTCTCTATCTTTCTCTCTCCCTCTTTCTCTCTATTTCTCTGTTTATGACTGTCTCTCTGTTTGTCTCTCTGTTTCTTTCTCTCTCTTCCTCTGTTTCTGTGTGTCTCTGTCTGTCTCTGTCTTTCTCTCTGTTGCAGTCTCTCTCTCTTTCTCTCTCTCTCTCTCTCTCTCTCTCTCTCTCTCTCTCTCTCTCTCTCTCTCTCTCTCTCTCTCTCTCTCTCTCTCTCTCTCCTCTCCCTCTCTCTTTGATCAATTAAGTTATATAAACTTTATTGGCATAATACATCTGTCTCACATTGCCAAAGCAAGAACATGTTGAAACAATAAAACTTGCTTCTCCCTCCCCCTCTTCCTCCTTCCCCCCTCTCTCGCTCCCCCACTCCCCCCCCCCCTCTCTCTCTCACTCCCACCCTCCCTCCCTCCCAGCCTCCATCCCGTTTTTTGTGTGTGAGCTGAAGCAGTGAGTCCATATAGAAGAGGGTTTTTCTGTGGTGATCCCAGCATCATGTATCCATACCTACACACAGAGGCTATACCAGATCACCTGCTCATTACTGGTGGGATCGTCATCACCGGACTCACTGTGAGTATCACACACTCTTCATCTTCATCATCATTAGCATCATCATCATCATCACATCATTGTTAAACAATAGTACATGTAATAACCTATTCTCAGAACCCATAATAATAATAATAATAATACATCTCGTGATTGTCAGTTCAGTTCTTCTCTCGTGTTTGTCACCAGACTAATATCCAAACAATCACTATTGCTCATCACCCTCCCTCCCTCCCTCCCTCCCTCCCTCCCTCCTCCCTCCCTCCCTCACTACAGATAGCTTTAGGGGAGTGTTACCGGGTGCATTACCGAGGGGTCCAGCTCCAAAGCCTTCATCAGGAACCTCTACGTCTCATGCCTGTATAAGGTACTGCAAGCCCCCTCATGCATTCATCAAGTTTTAATAACATAAGATGCTATAACATTCGTCATAGGCAGTCATAAACATTATGAACAAGTGGTAGCCACAATTTCATTGTTATTTGTTGCCCATATAAGAAAGTTGGGGTTCCTTCCTGTTTGGCCATATATTTATTTATGTATTTCTTTATTTCTGTAAGGAGTTAGGTTCCTTCCTGTTCGGCTGCTTCGTCAGCCAATCCCTGACCAACATGGCCAAGCTGAGTGTGGGGCGGCTGCGACCTCACTTCCTGTCTGTGTGTGGCGTCTCGTACGTCTCGCTCAATTGCACCCCCGGAACCTACGTCTCCACGGTAACCTGTAGAAAGACAGACCACCGACTGGAGGAGGAGGCCAGGTGTGTGTGTGTGTGTGTGTGGGGGGGGGGGGGGGTGAGGGCAAGTGTGTGTGTATGGGGGGTGAGGGCAGGTGTGTGTGGGGGGGTGAGGGCAGGTGTGGGGGGGGGGGGTGAGGGCAGGTGTGTGTGTGTGGGGGGTGAGGGCAGGTGTGTGTGTGGGAGGGTGAGGGCAGGTGTGTGTGTGTGTGGGGGGGGGGCAGGTGTGTGTGTGGGCGGCGGGTGAGGGCAGGTGTGTGTGGGGGGGGGGGGGGGTGAGGGCAGGGTGTGTGTGTGGGGGGGTGAGGGCAGGTGTGTGTGGGGGGGGTGAGGGCAGGTGTGTGTGTGTGTGTGTGGGGGGGGGGGGGGGGGTGAGGGCAAGTGTGTGTGTATGGGGGGGTGAGGGCAGGTGTGTGTGGGGGGGTTGAGGGCAGGTGTGGGGGGGGGGTGAGGGCAGGTGTGTGTGTGTGGGGGGTGAGGGCAGGTGTGTGTGTGGGAGGGTGAGGGCAGGTGTGTGTGTGTGTGGGGGGGGGCAGGTGTGTGTGTGGGCGGCGGGTGAGGGCAGGTGTGTGTGGGGGGGGGGGGGGGGGTGAGGGCAGGGTGTGTGTGTGGGGGGGTGAGGGCAGGTGTGTGTGTGGGGGGGTGAGGGCAGGTGTGTGTGTGTGTGGGGGGGGGTGAGGGCAGGTGTGTGGGGGGGGTGAGGGCAGGTGTGTGTGTGTGGGGGGGTGAGGGCAGGTGTGTGTGTGGGGGGGGTGAGGGCAGGTGTGTGTGTGGGGGGGGGGGGGCAGGTGTGTGTGTGGGGGGGTGAGGGCAGGTGTGTGTGTGGGGGGGGGGCAGGTGTGTGTGTGGGGGGGGGGGTGAGGGCAGGTGTGTGTGTGGAGGGGTGAGGGCAGGTGTGTGTGGGGGGGTGAGGGCAGGTGTGTGTGTGGGGGGGGGCAGGTGTGTGTGTGTGTGGGGGGGGGGGGGCAGGTGTGTGTGTGTGGGGGGGGTGAGGGCAGGTGTGTGTGTGTGGGGGGTGTGAGGGTAGGTGTGTGTGTGTGGGGGGGGGGGGGGTGAGGGCAGGTGTGTGTGGTAGTGTGTAGTAAGCATTTGTTTTATATTTTATTTTCAGGAAATCCTTCTTCTCTGGTCATGCTGCGTTTGCGATGTACACCATGCTGTATCTAGCAGTGAGTATCTCCCACACACACACACACACACACGCTGTGAACCATCCTCCCAGTGGGTCTGAAAGCAGAAAGAGAGTGATTGAAAAGAAGGGAGCTGAAAGGGAGAGAAAAACAAGAGGAGAGAAAGAGGGATTGAAAGAAAGAAGTTGGGAAGACAGAGATGTCTTTGTTCTGCTCTGGCAGAACTACACTCCTCTGTTGTGTGAGGGCAGGGCCACAGAGAGAGAGAGTAGAGCTGCTCTGTTGTGTGAGGGCAGGGTCACAGAGAGAGAGTAGAGCTGCTCTGTTGTGTGATGGCAGGGCCACAGAGAGAGAGTAGAGCTGCCCTGTTGTGTGAGGGCAGGGCCACAGAGAGAGAGTAGAGCTGCTCTGTTGTGTGAGGGCAGGGCCACAGAGAGAGAGTAGAGCTACTCTGTTGTGTGAGGGCAGGGCCACAGAGAGAGAGTAGAGCTGCTAGAGCTTCTCTGTTGTGTGAGGGCAGGGCCACAGAGAGAGAGAGTAGAGCTGCTCTGTTGTGTGAGGGCAGGGCCACAGAGAGAGAGTAGAGCTGCTCTGTTGTGTGATGGCAGGGCCACAGAGAGAGAGTAGAGCTGCTCTGTTGTGTGAGGGCAGGGCCACAGAGAGAGAGTAGAGCTGCTCTGTTGTGTGAGGGCAGGGCCACAGAGAGAGAGTAGAGCTGCTCTGTTGTGTGAGGGCAGGGCCACAGAGAGAGAGAGTAGAGCTGCTCTGTTGTGTGAGGGCAGGGCCACAGAGAGAGAGTAGAGCTGCTCTGTTGTGTGAGGGCAGGGCCACAGAGAGAGAGTAGAGCTGCTCTGTTGTGTGAGGGCAGGGCCACAGAGAGAGAGTAGAGCTGCTCTGTTGTGTGAGGGCAGGGCCACAGAGAGAGAGTAGAGCTGCTCTGTTGTGTGAGGGCAGGGCCACAGAGAGAGAGTAGAGCTGCTCTGTTGTGTGAGGGCGGGGCCACAGAGAGAGAGTAGAGCTGCTCTGTTGTGTGAGGGCGGGGCCACAGAGAGAGAGTAGAGCTGCTCTGTTGTGTGAGGGCGGGGCCAAAGAGAGAGAGAAGAGCTGCTCTGTTGTGTGAGGGCAGGGCCACAGAGAGAGAGTAGAGCTGCTCTGTTGTGTGAGGGCAGGGCCACAAAGAGAGAGTAGAGCTGCTCTGTTGTGTGAGGGCAGGGCCATAGAGCGAGAGTAGAGCTGCTCTGTTGTGTGAGGGCAGGGCCATAGAGCGAGAGTAGAGCTGCTCTGTTGTGTGAGGGCAGGGCCACAGAGAGAGAGAGTAGAGCTGCTCTGTTGTGTGAGGGCAGGGCCACAAAGAGAGAGTAGAGCTGCTCTGTTGTGTGAGGGCTGGGCCATAGAGCGAGAGTAGAGCTGCTCTGTTGTGTGAGGGCGGGGCCACAGAGAGAGAGTAGAGCTGCTCTGTTGTGTGAGGGCAGGGCCACAGAGAGAGAGTAGAGCTGCTCTGTTGTGTGAGGGCGGGGCCACAGAGAGAGAGTAGAGCTACTCTGTTGTGTGAGGGCAGGGCCACATAGAGAGAGTAGAGCTGCTCTGTTGTGTGAGGGCGGGGCCACAGAGAGAGAGTAGAGCTGCTCTGTTGTGTGAGGGCGGGGCCACAGAGAGAGAGTAGAGCTGCTCTGTTGTGTGAGGGCAGGGCCACAGAGAGAGAGTAGAGCTGCTCTGTTGTGTGAGGGCGGGGCCAAAGAGAGAGAGTAGAGCTGCTCTGTTGTGTGAGGGCAGGGCCACAGAGAGAGAGTAGAGCTGCTCTGTTGTGTGAGGGCAGGGCCACAAAGAGAGAGTAGAGCTGCTCTGTTGTGTGAGGGCAGGGCCATAGAGCGAGAGTAGAGCTGCTCTGTTGTGTGAGGGCAGGGCCACAGAGAGAGAGTAGAGCTGCTCTGTTGTGTGATGGCAGGGCCATAGAGCGAGAGTACAGCTGCTCTGTTGTGTGAAGGCAGGGCCACAGAGAGAGAGTAGAGCTGCTCTGTTGTGTGATGGCAGGGCCATAGAGCGAGAGTAGAGCTGCTCTGTTGTGTGAGGGCGGGGCCACAGAGCGAGAGAGTAGAGCTAAATGCAGTATAATTCAGCATTTTTAAAAATGTAAACTTTATTTAACTAGGCAAGTCAGTTAAGAACAAATTATTATTTACAATGACGGCCTACCCTGGCCAAACTCGGACGACGCTGGGCCAATTGTGCGCCGCCCTATGGGACTCCCAATCACGGCCGTTGTGATACAGCCTGGAATAGAAGCAGAGTCTGTAGTGATGCTGAGATGCAGTGCCTTAGACCGCTGCACCACTCGCGAGTTAAATGCTGCATAAGTCAGTATAATACTGTATAATTCAGTATAATTCAGTATAATACTGCATAAGCCAGTATAATTCAGTATAATACGGTATATTTCGGTATAATACTGTATAATTTGGTATAATTCAGTATAATATAGTATAATTCGGTATAATTCAGTATAATACTGTATAATTCAGTAAAATACAGTATAATTCAGTATAATAATGTACAAATAGTACTTGTGTAGTAATCAACATTTCTCCCTCTGCACCCTCCTTCCTCCCCTCCCCTCCTCCTCCCCCTCCCACTCCCTCCCTCCCGTTCTTCAGTTCTACCTCCAAGCCAGGTGGTGTTGGAGAGGTGCCAGGTTACTCAGACCACTCCTACAGTTCTTCCTGGTTCTGCTAGCTGTGTATACAGGTACTTACAGGTGTATTGATACTGATCAGTGTTGGGGAAGCTACTCTGAAAATATAGTTTACCAATCTACTAATTACTTACTTGTAGTGGGACTACTCCCCAACACTGATAATGATGTAGGGCCAGTTTCCCAGACACTGATTAAGGCCGGGATTCAATCCCAGATGCGTTGTCGACAAGCACACTGTACTGTCGACAATGTGCCTTTTAAAAGCAATCTTCCTGACGTTCGCGGAGATTGTGTTCACGTTAAACGCTGCACATGTCAGTTTAAGTTTAAATGTCCTGTCAAAGTCAAGTGTTGTGGGCTTATCGAATAGTCAAGTGTTGTGGGCTTATCGAATAAATTTGCCTGGCTGTCTAGGGTAATTTTGATAGAATCCTGGCCCTGTCTTGTCAATTGTTGTCACTTTGTTCAGTTGCTATCCACTGGATCGCTGTAATTGGCTCGTTAGCCAGTCAATCAAATGCCCACAATTCTGGGGCGGGGCTTGACAATAGGTCAATTGCTCTGTACTACTGTATTATGCATTTTCAATTGTTCTCATATTGTTGAGTGACACTTCCAAATATTTAATAGATATGTTTTAAAAATGTAATCTCTTCACAGGCCTGACTAGGATATCTGACTACAGACATCATCCCTCTGATGTCATCACTGGCTACATACAGGGAGCCTTGACCGCCTACTGGGTGGTGAGTTGCTGTGTGTGTGTGTGTGTGTGTGTGTGTGTGTGAATGTGTGTGTGTGTGTGTATGTTTATCTCTGTGTGTTATCCTAAGTGTGTATAACCAGTGTGTTTCTCGCTGTCCTCCAGGCCTTCCACATCTCCTCCATGTTTAAAGACTACAGCTCTACCCTGTCTCCTAACCTGGACAACCCCCTGTCACCACATCTCCTCCATGTTTAAAGGCTACAGCTCTACCCTGTCTCCTAACCTGGACAACCCCCTGTCACCACACCACTGTCTGTTAGGGGATAGGTGTGTGTGTGTTTCTCTGTATCAGTGAAAGGTGTTTCCGAACTGTGAAATCACTTACCTCAGTATTCTGAGAGAGAGAAGGGGAGAGAGAGAAAGAGAGAGAGATTAAGAGAGAGAAAGGAAGACGCTGAGAAAAAGAGAGGGAGAGAGAGAAGGAGAGAAAGAGAGAGAGAGAGAGGAGATATTAGCATGTATAAACATTTAGTTCTATGGTAGAACCTGTCGTCTGTAGCTCAGTGGTAGGGCATGGCACTTGCAACGCCAGGATTGTGGGTTTGATTCCCGGGACCACCCATACGTAAACATTTATGCATGCATGACTGTAAGTTGCTTTGGATAAAAAGCGTCTGCTAAACGACATATATAAATATGCAAATCCACATTAGTGCCTCACAATTTATGTCAATAATCCACTCTCAAACGGGCAATCTGGGATTGGTAGGTCTACATCATTTTTTAAAACTTCCTAACGAATGATAACGTGGAACGTTTTGTTGTTTTTTTAATACGGATTGCCCCTTTAATTAAAGTCCACCTAAAGGAAAACAGATGATTATGTTAGGCCGGGATTCAATCTGATTGCGCTTTGTCAACAATGCCATTAACGTAATTTATAGGCAATGTCCGCACCTTTCAGGAAGACCACATTCACCGCTGCATATGTCGGCTCAATCGGAAATGTTTAAATGGCGCGTTGTTGACAAAGCATGATGGGATTGAATCCTTAGTGTGGCTCTTCTAGCTAAAGCTGCTAATTATCGTTAGAATCCTTTTTTTATTCTTTGTACATATAGTATTTATATATCACTTACACGGTACTATTAGTATTTATATATCACCACTAACACTTACACGGTATATATAGTATTTATATATCACCACTAACACTTACACGGTACTATTAGTATTTATATATCACCACTAACACTTACACGGTACTATTAGTATTTATATATCACCACTAACACTTACACGGTACTATTAGTATTTATATATCACCACTAACACTTACACGGTACTATTAGTATTTATATATCACCACTAACACTTACACGGTACTATTAGTATTTATATATCACCACTAACACTTACACGGTATATATAGTGTTATATATCACCACTAACACTTACACGGTATATATAGTATTTATATATCACCACTAACACTTACACGGTATATATAGTATTTATATATCACCACTAACACTTACACGGTATATATAGTATTTATATATCACCACTAACACTTACACGGTATATATAGTATTTATATATCACCACTAACACTTACACGGTACATATAGTATTTTTTACTACTTATATCGTAATTATTCACCAATTACACAGCCACGGTACATATAGTATTTTGTACCACATGCGGCTGGTGGCTCATAATAATGTCTGGAACGTAGTGAATGGAATGGTATCAAACACAAGATTCTATATGTTTTAATACCATTCCATTCACTCCATTCCAGCCATTATTATGAACGGTCCTCCCCCAACAGCCTCCTGTGTTTTTTACTAGTTATAGTATTCAGCCATTGGAATTATATGTAATATGATGTACCTATAGTTATGTTTGTGAGATTGTACATAAAACCAGTGAATGTAACTGAAATTAATGTGAACGTTTAATGTCAATAGTGTAAAAACCCACTCCATTGTAATGTGTTGCGTGTGTTATACTGTGTGTGTGTGTGTGTGTGTGTGTGTGTGTGACTCTACTTTACAGTCTGTAACTAGGATAACCACTAGCCATTAAATACTATGTTGACTTTTTAACTGGTGTGTCCTGTCTTGTTTTTTCATAGCAATCCCACATTCTATACTAGTCTTACAGACAGACGGACAGACAGACAGACACAGACAAGAGGGACAGACCGACCAACTGACATTAAACATTTAAGTTTTGGTCATTTAGTAGACTCTGTTATCCAGAGAGACTTACAGTCAGCGCATTCAACTAAGCTAAATAAAACAACCACATATCACAATAAAGCAGCTGTCAGCAAAACCGGTGCTAGTTAGAGGAGACGAGACCAATGAGAGTTCAAGAAAGACACGTACAACATTACGGTACACCAGCACAGGTTTGGTTACACAGTTTAACTGGGGTTAACTTCAGTAGCAATACAAGACAGTCAGAACACAGGTGGTTCTATGTACAATGGACGATCATCATCATTATGTAGGTATTGTTTAGAGTAGTAGAGTTCCGGGTTAGAATCACCTCCATTCTATAGAGTTCCGAGCTCATTGTTCCGTTGCCGTAACAACGTAGAAGGAAGGCAACAAACGTGTTCCGTTGCTGACAGTCTGTAGAGGGGAGGGGCCCGGGGGGCAGGGGGCGGAGTCTGGGAACGTTCCAGATCTCTAGGAGAGACGAGATTGGTTGGAGCACTGAGAAGGGGAAGGCCAAGAGGGGTGTGTGGGTTATGTTCCCACCTCTTGGTTTGGGGAAAAATCTACAATTGTTCATTTGTACAAGGGCTGTGGTAGTCACACACACACACACACACACACACACACACACACACACACACACACACACACACACACACACACACACACACAGACACACACACAGACACACACACACACACACACACACACACAGACACACACACACACACACAGACACACACACACACACACAGACACACACACATACATACATACACACACACCTTCGAAACTCTTCTAATAGTCTTTCAAAGCCTATATAAATTCATGCACATTTCTTTGAAAGTATTTTTGGCAACATAAGTTTTCCTCTGACATATAGACTATGTCCCAAACGGCACCCTATTTACTATGTAGTGCACTACTTTTGACCAACGCCAATAGGGCTCTGGCTAAAAGTAGTGCACTAGATAGGGAATAGGGTGCCATTTGGGATGCAATATATTGCACTCCCAATAGAGGGTGAGCAAGAACCAGTCTATCAATATTTTGATCAATCAACCAACCAATTGATCAATTGATCATTCAACCAATCAATCGATAAAAAAAAACTCAGTCAATGGATTACGGTTGCAAAATTCCGGTAACTTTATCAAAGCTTTCCAGAAATCCCAGTTGGAGAATTCAGGATTTCCTGCTTAGGCAGGCCTATTCCGTCCAGATTCCGGAAATCTTCCAAACGGGATTTCTGGAAATCTTGAATGTTTTGGGAAAGTTACCAGAATTTTGTAACCCTAGTCAATGGATTTACAACTGGTTAAACAACTGGTTACAACTGGTTACAAATGATTTGACACCAATGAGAGGGAAGACACAAGGGTAAAGAGAGGGATGGGAGCGATTGAGAGAGAAAGGAACAAGAGAGATGTTTTGAAAATAGATCACGTGTAAAAACACAACATGAGAGGGAGACCAGCTCGTGGTGACCAAGAGATAGAGACAGGGAGGAGCCTTCATCATCATCACCATCATCATCACCATCATCATCATCATCATCACCATCATCACCATCATCATCATCACCATCATCATCATCATCATCATCATCACCACCATCATCACCACCACCATCATCATCATCATCATCATCACCATCATCATCATCAAAATATCATCATCATCATCTTCGTCACCATAGCCTGTACCATTTTAATATATTACCATCATAATGGTCTTTATCACTGATTATGATAATTAATATCATGACTGCAACAATTGTCTTCTTCTTCCTCCTCCTCCTCTTCCTCCTCCTCCAGATCACCACCGCCCTAGTCACAGGCTCGTCACCCGTTGCATCTGTCCGTCATCCTCCTCGGGGGCGGGCTCGGTGTATACCAACTCCCCATTAGCCGTGAGGGGCGGGGGCTGGTAGAAAGTCTGCATGTGATTGGGCCTGGGGCCCAGAGGTGGTCGTCCCAGGCTGTAGGGGAGTTCCAGAGGGGGTCGGTGGGGTCGAGGGGTGGGGCTAACCTCTGGTTGACCTTCGGGGCTGCTGTCAGGATAGGACGACAGGAGTAAGGGCGGAGACTCACGGGTGTAGACGTCGGGGGGCGAGTCAGGTGTGTAGAATCGCGGCGGAGGGGGTGAGTTTCGGGCGTAGAGCTGGGGGGAGTTGCTTCGAGTGTAGACGTTCGGGGGTGAATTTCGGGTGTAAACATTTGGGGGGGGGTCGTTTCGGGTGTATATACTTGTGGGTGTATTTCGGGTGTAAATATTTGGAGGTGAATTTCGGGTGTAGGTATCAGGAGGTGAGTTTGTAGTGTAGACATTTGGGGGTGAATTTGGGGTGTATATATCTGGGGGTGAGTTTTGGCCGTGGGTGAAGACGGGGGAGGGGTTAGAATCCCGGGTGTAGATGGGGGAGGAGTCAGGGTCAGGGTCAGGGGTCGTGGGGTCATAGCTGTCAGGGTCGTCCGGGTCGCTAAGGTAACGGACGGACTGAGCGCTCCCTTCCTCCATCCCTCTCTCCTTCTCTCTGTTCCACCCCTCCATCCCTCCATCTCTCTGGTCATAGAGAAGACAATCCTTTTTCCCTCTCTCCAACCCTCTCTCCATTCCTCTATCCATCCCTCTCTCCTTCCACCCCTCCATCCCTCCATCTCTCTGATCAAAGAGAAGGGATTCCTCTTTCCCTCTCTCCACCCCTCTGTCCTTCCAACCCTCCACCCCTCTCTCCTTCCAACCCTCCACCCCTCTCTCCTTCCAACCCTCCACCCCTCTTTCCTTCCAACCCTCCACCCCTCTTTCCTTCCAACCCTCCACCCCTCTCTCCTTCCAACCCTCCACCCCTCTCTCCTTCTCAGCCTCCACCCCTCTCTCCATCCCTCTCTCCTTCCAACCCTCCACCTCTCTCTCCTTCCAACCCTCCACCCCTCTCTCCTGCCAACCCTCCACCCCTCTCTCCATCCCTCTCTCCTTCCACCCTTCCATCCCTCCATCCCTGGGGTCATAGAGAAGGGGTTCCTCCAGGGCTTTATACAGAGGTTCTGTCTCCAGTGGTGGAGGGGGAGGGGGAGGAGGAAGCGGTCTATCCCGGTAACGGTCCCTCTCCCGCTCCGAACCCCCTGCGCCACCCGGCTCAACAACCCCGTTGCGGTGACGCGACAGCGTTCCCCCTCCACCCTGCTGCTGTTGCCGTGACAACGTGGCACCGTGCTGCGGCCGGGTCAGCGTGGAATGTGGCCGTGTGGTCTGCGTCTGCAGCGACGCCTCTTGGGGGTGCGTCTGCCTGTCCTGGAGGAGGAGTCTACGGGAGAGGGTCCCGCCCCCCAGCTGCAGCTGGCTCCTGTTGACCTCCTCCTGCCGTGTGTGTGTGTGCGTCGGCTCTTGCTCATGTGTGTGTGTCGACACCCGAGCTACAGTCCAGCTGTCGTGGGCTGAGGGCTGTGGGCGTGTCAGTCTGTCCAGGGGGCGTGCCAGGCTCCCGTAGTGCTCCGAGGCTGCAGACGGCCTCAAGTTGCTCTGAACCAGCTCCGAGATGATCATGTTCTCCAGGACCGCCGCGTCTGATAGGTTCCTCCGCATTCCGCCTCCGTGAGACTCCACCCCAAGCCCCACCCCCACGGCGGCGTGGGGGGTGAGGAGGGCGGGGGAGCCGTCCTCCCCCTCTCCTCCTCCCTCCCTGAGGAGGTCTGTGCTGCCCCCCACCCCGGACCGGGGCCCCCCACCACCCCCACCCAGACCCTGGAGGGTGAAGCTGTTGGTGCTGTAGCCGCCGTTCAGACAAACACTGTCCATCTCCTGGCTCTTAGACAGGACAGCACCTTCTGGTGGCCGGGAGGGGAAGTGGAGAGGGGGGAGACATGACAGAGAGAGAAGTACACAGTTAGACAACTGCCCTCTGGTGGGGATGTACACTTATTGATTATTAACAGTCCATATATTTAGCCTGATCATATTTCTTTGCCAACTGATACAACCAACAGAGTATATGATATTATATCTGACCAGCATGCAACACAAATACAACAGACAGACCGATACAACAGGAGGAAAAGGAGGAGGGCGTACTCTGTATGTCTCTGAAGGTCCCTGTAGGCCAGGACAGGGCAGCACAGGTCACCAGAAGTCAGGACAGGAGAGGAAAGGAAAGGGGGAAGAAACAGAAAAAAGGAAATACAGACAGTCAGAAACAGACAGTCAGAAACAGACAGACAGACAGACAGACAGACAGACAGACAGACAGACAGACAGACAGACAGACAGACAGACAGACAGACAGACAGAGAGAGAGAGAGAGAGAGAGAGAGAGAGAGAGAGAGAGAGAGAAGAGAGAGAGAGAGAGACAGACAGACAGACAGACAGACAGACAGACAGACAGACAGACAGACAGACAGACAGACAGACAGACAGACAGACAGACAGACAGACAGACAGACAGACAGACAGACAGACAGACAGACAGACAGACAGACAGACAGACAGACAGACAGACAGACAGACAGACAGACAGACAGACAGACAGACAGACAGACAGACAGACAGACAGACAGACAGACAGACAGACAGACAGACAGACAGACAGACAGACAGACAGACAGACAGACAGACAGACAGACAGACAGACAGACAGACAGACAGACAGACAGACAGACAGACAGACAGACAGACAGACAGACAGACAGACAGACAGACAGACAGACAGACAGACAGACAGACAGACAGACAGACAGACAGACAGACAGACAGACAGACAGACAGACAGACAGACAGACAGACAGACAGACAGACAGACAGACAGACAGACAGACAGACAGACAGACAGACAGACAGACAGACAGACAGACAGACAGACAGACAGACAGACAGACAGACAGACAGACAGACAGACAGACAGACAGACAGACAGACAGACAGACAGACAGACAGACAGACAGACAGACAGACAGACAGACAGACAGACAGACAGACAGACAGACAGACAGACAGACAGACAGACAGACAGACAGACAGACAGACAGACAGACAGACAGACAGACAGACAGACAGACAGACAGACAGACAGACAGACAGACAGACAGACAGACAGACAGACAGACAGACAGACAGACAGACAGACAGACAGACAGACAGACAGACAGACAGACAGACAGACAGACAGACAGACAGACAGACAGACAGACAGACAGACAGACAGACAGACAGACAGACAGACAGACAGACAGACAGACAGACAGACAGACAGACAGACAGACAGACAGACAGACAGACAGACAGACAGACAGACAGACAGACAGACAGACAGACAGACAGACAGACAGACAGACAGACAGACAGACAGACAGACAGACAGACAGACAGACAGACAGATAGATAGATAGATAGATAGATAGATAGATAGATAGATAGATAGATAGATAGATAGATAGATAGATAGATAGATGTACCAGTAGAGGTGAAGAGGCCAGGGGAGGGCTGGCTGTAGCCCTGAGCCAGTAGGCTGTCATAAGGAGAGACTCTAGGGTGAGTCTGTAACACTGGGTTAGTCAGGAAATGGTTACCCAGACCAGCTAGAGAGGGAGAGAGAGGAGGGGGAGAGGGGGAGAGAGAGGGGGAGAGAGGGGGGGGGGGAGAGGAGAGTTAAGGAAAGAAGATAAAGAAAAGACGCTGAATGAGGAGAAATGGAGGAAAAAGGATGAGAGGACTAGAGGAGAGGGGGATGAGAAGAGGAGAGGACTGGAGGTGAGGGGGATGAGAAGAGGAGAGGACTGGAGGAGAGGGGGATGAGAAGAGGAGAGGACTGGAGGAGAGGGGGATGAGAAGGGGAGAGGACTGGAGGAGAGGGGGATGAGAAGAGGAGAGGACTAGAGGAGAGGGGGATGAGAAGAGGAGAGGACTGGAGGAGAGGGGGATGAGAAGAGGAGAGGACTAGAGGAGAGGGGGATGAGAAGAGGAGAGGACTAGAGGAGAGGGGGATGAGAAGAGGAGAGGACTAGAGGAGAGGACTGGAGGGGATGGTGAAGAAAAGGATGAGAGGACTAGAGGAGAGGGGGATGAGAAGAGGAGAGGACTGGAGGAGAGGGGGATGAGAAGAGGAGAGGACTAGAGGAGAGGGGGATGAGAAGAGGAGACGACTAGAGGAGAGGGGGATGAGAAGAGGAGAGGACTGGAGGTGAGGGGGATGAGAAGAGGAGAGGACTGGAGGAGAGGGGGATGAGAAGAGGAGAGGACTGGAGGAGAGGGGGATGAGAAGAGGAGAGGACTGGAGGAGAGGGGGATGAGAAGAGGAGAGGACTAGAGGAGAGGGGGATGAGAAGAGGAGAGGACTGGAGGAGAGGGGGATGAGAAGAGGAGAGGACTAGAGGAGAGGGGGATGATAAGAGGAGAGGACTAGATGAGAGGGGGATGAGAAGAGGAGAGGACTAGAGGAGAGGACTGGAGGGGATGGTGAAGAAAAGGATGAGAGGACTAGAGGAGAGGGGGATGAGAAGAGGAGAGGACTGGAGGAGAGGGGGATGAGAAGAGGAGAGGACTAGAGGAGAGGGGGATGAGAAAAGGAGAGGACTGGAGGAGAGGACTGGAGGAGATGGAGAAGAAAAGGATGAGAGGACTAGAGGAGAGGGGGATGAGAAGAGGAGAGGACTGGAGGAGAGGGGGATGAGAAGAGGAGAGGACTGGAGGAGAGGGGGATGAGAAGAGGAGAGGACTGGAGGAGAGGGGGATCAGAAGAGGAGAGGACTAGAGGAGAGGACTGAGAGGGGGATGAGAAGAGGAGAGGAATGGAGGAGAGGGGGATGAGAAGAGGAGAGGACTAGAGGAGAGGGGGATGAGAAGAGGAGAGGACTGGAGGAGATGACTGGAGGAGATGGAGAATAAAATGATGAGAGGACTAGAGGAGAGGGGGATGAGAAGAGGAGAGGACTGGAGGAGAGGGGGATGAGAAGAGGAGAGGACTGGAGGAGAGGGGGATGAGAAGAGGAGAGGACTAGAGGAGAGGGGGATGAGAAGAGGAGAGGACTGGAGGAGAGGGGGATGAGAAGAGGAGAGGACTGGAGGAGAGGACTGGAGGAGATGGAGAAAACAAGGATGAGAGGACTAGAGGAGAGGGGGATGAGAAGAGGAGAGGACTGGAGGAGAGGGGGATGAGAAGAGGAGAGGACTGGAGGAGAGGGGGATGAGAAGAGGATAGGACTAGAGGAGAGGGGGATGAGAAGAGGAGAGGACTAGAGGAGAGGGGGATGAGAAGAGGAGAGGACTAGAGGAGAGGATTGAGGAGATGGAGAAGAAAAGGATGAGAGGACTAGAGGAGAGGGGGATGAGAAGAGGAGAGGACTGGAGGAGAGGGGGATGAGAAGAGGAGAGGACTAGAGGAGAGGGGGATGAGAAGAGGAGAGGAGAGAGGAAGGAGAGAGGGGTAGAGGGTTGGAAGGAGAGAGGGGTGGAGGGTTGGAAGGAAAGAGGGGTGGAGGGTTGGAAGGAGAGAGGGGTGGAGAGAGGGAAAGAGGAATCCCTTCTCTTTGATCAGAGAGATGGAGGGATGGAGGGGTGGAAGGAGAGAGGGATGAGAAGAGGAGAGGACTGGAGGAGAGGGGGATGAGAAGAGGAGAGGACTGGAGGAGAGGGGGATGAGAAGAGGAGAGGACTGGAGGAGAGGGGGATGAGAAGAGGAGAGGACTGGAGGAGAGGGGGATGAGAAGAGGAGAGGACTGGAGGAGATGGGGATGAGAAGAGGAGAGGACTGACCTCTGTTGAGTGTAGGTGTGTTGTTGACATCAGCAGCTATGAAGGAAGACTCAGTCTGTCTACGGACCGTATCGTTCCACATCCTCCTAATGCGACTCTGCAACACACACACACACACAAGACACTAATAGCTTTCATCAGGGAATCACTGTGTGTTTGTGTACCTTTCTGTTAGCGGGAGTTCTGCGTGCTGTGGTGTGTGTGTGTCTTGTGTGTGTGTGTGTGTGTGTGTGTGTGTGTGTGTGTGTGTGTGTGTGTGTGTACCTGTCTGTTAGCAGTAGCCCTGCGTGCCTGGTTGGTACTGCAGTAGCGGTTGCTGGCCCGTAGGGCGGCGCCCTTCACAGAGCCAGGTGAAAGTAGCGGTTGCTGGCCCGTAGGGCGGCGCCCTTCACAGAGCCAGGTGAACTGGTGGAGGAGGAACAGCCACAGCACTGGGAGTGACGCACACACTTACCATAGTCCTTATGACCCTGGAGAAACATGAATACACCATATATATTGAAACACATATCAAATATATAGTGAATATGGAATATAATACAATACATGATCAGACCCACCTCTTCCTAGTGAGTACAGTATGGAGACCCCAACCCCACCTACCTTCCTAGTGAGTACAGTATGGAGACCCCAACCCCACCTACCTTCCTAGTGAGTACAGTATGGAGACCCCAACCCCACCTACCTTCCTAGTGAGTACAGTATGGAGACCCCAACCCCACCTACCTTCCTAGTGAGTACAGTATGGAGACCCTAACCCCACCTCTTCCTAGTGAGTACAGTATGGAGACCCCAACCCCACCTACCTTCCTAGTGAGTACAGTATGGAGACCCCAACCCCACCTACCTTCCTAGTGAGTACAGTATGGAGACCCCAACCCCACCTACCTTCCTAGTGAGTACAGTATGGAGACCCCAACCCCACCTACCTTCCTAGTGAGTAAAGTATGGAGACCCCAACCCCACCTACCTTCCTAGTGAGTACAGTATGGAGACCCCAACCCCACCTACCTTCCTAGTGAGTACAGTATGGAGACCCCAACCCCAGCTACCTTCCTAGTGAGTACAGTATGGAGACCCTAACCCCACCTACCTTCCTAGTGAGTACAGTATGGAGACCCCAACCCCACCTACCTTCCTAGTGAGTACAGTATGGAGACCCCAACCCCACCTACCTTCCTAGTGAGTACAGTATGGAGACCCCAACCCCAGCTACCTTCCTAGTGAGTACAGTATGGAGACCCCAACCCCACCTACCTTCCTAGTGAGTACAGTATGGAGACCCCAACCCCACCTACCTTCCTAGTGAGTACAGTATGGAGACCCCAACCCCACCTACCTTCCTAGTGAGTACAGTATGGAGACCCCAACCCCACCTACCTTCCTAGTGAGTGTACAGTACAGTATGGTGATGAGCAGAGCCTGGGCCGTGTTGAGGGAGGAGAAGAGGTAGGAGAGGAGGAGAGAGGGAGATGAGAGGAAGACCAGCCCCAGAGACCAGGTCACCACCAGGAGGAAGAGGAGGGTGAGAGAACCCACAGTCCACGCTCTGTAGAGGGGGAGGAAGAGAGGAGAGGGAGTTGGGGGAGAGGTTTATGGGGCAGGGAGGAGAGAGAGAGAGAGAGGGAGAGGGGGGAGAGGTTTAGGGCAGGGAGGAGAGAGAGAGGGAGGAGAGGGAGAGGGGGGAGAGGTTTAGGGCAGGGAGGAGAGAGAGAGGGAGGAGAGAAGAGAGGGAGGTGGGGGTTGGGGAGGAAGCAGAAGGAGAGAAGGAGAAGACGTTATGTCATGTTATTTTGACCTCACTTTTCACATAAGCCTCACATCTTCCCATTTTCCACTATTTGAGTCCTCCGTTACTTCTTCCTGTTTCTACCCCTTCCCATGAGCTTCTCTGTCCCTCCCTGCCCAAAACAAACAACCAATCATGCCAGTCACATTTGTGCCAGGGGGCGAGGCTCACCTGAGGTTGTCGTGGCGACTGGAGTCGGGTTTGAGGGCGGAGGAGCTGTGCACCATCTTGTGAAGAGTCATCACCAATACAACCAGGTTCAGCTGGGGGTCACAGGGTCAGAGGTCAGGTACCAGAGGTGAGAGGTCAAACGTGTGTGTGTGTGCTTGTGTGTGAGAGTGTGTGTGTGTTTGTTTGTCTCACCAGTATAACAACAGATACAGGACCCAGGAAACTCCAGATAAAGTAGTTGTCCATCCGCAGCCAACACCTACACACACACACACACACACACACACACACACACACACACACACACACACACACACACACACACACACACACACACACATGCACACACACACACACGCACGCACATGCACACACACACATATGATACAGCACAGCTATGTAAGTTGTGACATACACACACAGTACAGCAGAGATTTAAAATCAATACTCACACACACTCTCTGCAACTTACACGTTCTGGGTGCCGTAGCCTCTGTAGTCGATGGCGGCGGACACGGACACAACCACCCCGGGCAGGAAGTAGCCGCAGAGATAGAAGTACTTCCTCCTAGAGGTCCGTCCTTCAAATACCTCCCCCTGCAGCAAGTAGAGTTCCACCGCCTCCAGGCATAACCAACAGAACACAGAGAGCAGGGAGAAATGGAGCAAACCGGCAAAGATCGGGCACGCTACCTAGAGAGGGGAGGAGAGAGGGAGGAGAGGGGGAGAGGAGGGGAGAGGGAGGATAGGAGAGGAGGAGAGGAGAGGAGGAGAGAGGGAATTCAATTGAATTCAAAATGCTTTATTGGCATGACAAAAATACATTCATATTGCTAAAGTAACAATACCTTAGAACAAACATTGAGGAACATGTTAACTAACTGCACCAAGAAGAAGTAAAAGGTTTGTACTGAATCTTGTCCACTCATAAGCGGTTACAAATCTCTTTACAATGTTTGTGTGTGTGTGTGTGTGTGTGTATGTATGTGTGTATGTGTGTGTGTTTGTACATGTGTGTGTGTTTGAATGTGTGTGTGTGTGTGTTTGAATGTGTGTGTGTTTGTATGTGTGTGTGTGTGTGTGTGTGTGTGTGGGTGTGTGTGTGTGTGAATGTGTGTGTGTGTGTGTGATTTTACTCACGCTGTACTGCGTCTTATCCACCCCGATGAGGAAGATCAGTTCGGTGATGAAGAGGTTTCCCCACAGATTCCTGTGTATGGTGCTGTGGTCCGACTGTGGCGCCCCCTGGCAGCACAGTAAGGTACTGCAGGCTGCAAGGCACACCAGGGCTACGGCTATACTTACCCAGGACACTATGTAGACCAGTACCTCCTCTATACCATCTACAGACTGGAGGGAGAGGAGGGAGGGGAAGAGGGGGGGGGGGGGGGGGGTGAAAGGGATAGAGAGTTTTTAACATGCATCCATCAAAGTGTAGTATTAAAATGAGTGAGTGTGTGTGTACAGTATGTATGTGTGTGTGTATGTATGTATGTGTGGGTGTGTGTGTATGTATGTGTGTATGTTTGTATGTATGTATGTATGTATGTATGTGTGTATGTGTGTATGTATGTATGTGTGTATGTGTGTATGTGTGTATGTGTGTATGTGTGTATGTATATTATGAGTGTGTGCGTGTGTTAGTGTTGCCTACAGCAGGTTGGTGGTAGGTCATCAGGACAGCATATGTTGACAGGTGGTTACAGGCGCAGGTGGTGTGTGTGTTGTTGGTGTGTATCAGTCTACATCCCTGGGACGACCAACGACCCACCAATGACCCCGAGGCTGACCCCCCCGACACCGTGGAGTTCCAGAATGAACAGTTGGGGCTGAAGTGGTTCTCCACCTGAGGACAAATAAACAAACAGGCTTGAACACACACACACACACACTCCCCCACCCCACACACACACTCCCCCCCCCACACAAACACACACACAACCCCCACCACACACACACACACACACACACACAACCCCCCCACCCACAAGTACCTGTAGGTGTCGCAGTGTGAAGACGACTGGTTCAGAGAGGAAAACTCGGTTGGAACCTTTGTTGACAGAAGCCGAGATCACGTGAGAATTCACCACCAAGCTTCGCCCAGCCCCACTCGGAAGCCCCGCCTCCAACCTCAACAAGGAGTTGTTAGTGGTCAGGAAGGATCCAAGGTTCTTATACAGAGACAGAACTATCTTCACCTGGCCTAGAGATGGAGGGGGGGTGGGAGAGAGTGGGGGGGGGGGGGAGATGGAGAGAGGAGGGGGGGAGAGATGGAGAGAGGAGTGGGGGAGAGATGGAGAGAGGAGGGGGGGAGAGATGGAGAGAGGAGTGGGGGAGAGATGGAGAGAGGAGGGGAGGGGAGAGGAGAGATGGAAAGAGGAGGGGAGGGGAGAGATGGAAAGAGGAGGGGAGGGGAGAGATGGAAAGAGGAGGGGAGGGGAGAGATGGAAAGAGGAGGGGAGGGGAGAGATGGAAAGAGGAGGGGGGGAGGGAGAGAGATGGAGAGAGGAGTGGGGGAGAGATGGAGAGAGGGGGGAGAGAGAAGCAACCAAATCTGTCCCATTTCTCCCATGAGGTAAAAAAAAAAGACTATCCGACATGTGTGTGTGTGTATGTGTGTGTACGTGTGTGTGTGTGCTTGTGTGTACGTGTGTGTGTGTGTACGTGTGTGTACGTGTGTGTGTGTGCGTGTGTGTGTGTGTACGTGTGTGCGTGCGTGTGTGTGTGTGTGTGACTGACCGTTGCTGCTGTATTGCTGTAGAGCAGCAGTTGATAGCTGTAGTACACTGTCACTGTCATAGGAGTGAGGGAACACCAGGTCCTGTAGGTCTGCCTCTGTGTTCAACACATACACCTCCAGATCTACACCAACACATGCATTGGGATGCAACACGTTCGGAAGCAAGGTGAGAGAAACAGAGAGGAACGTCTTTACATTTCAGATTGAACAGATTGCTAAAACACACACACACACACACACACACACACACACACACACACACACACACACATACACCAAACTTACCGACATTGGGGGCCCTGTCGCTGAACCGCCCCTCGTAGATGTTGTTAGCCAATAGGAAGGCTCCTTTCTCCATGGCGTCCAATAGCAGCGAGGCAGAGCGTGATTGGTCAGTGGTCTTCATATCAGCCCAGGAGACTAACGCATCAGGACCCAACAGGTTATCAACTACCTGAACCACGGCCTGTTAGAGAGACACACAAATATATATATAATACTTCACATATATAGAAATATCTATCTACATATATATTACATATATACTACACGTACACTACCGGTCAAAAGTTTTAGAACACCTACTCATTCAAGGGTTTTTCTTTATTTTTTACTATTTTCTACATTGTAGAATAATAGTGAAGACATCAAAACTATGAAATAACACATATGGAATCATGTAGTAACGAAAAAAGTGTTAAGCAAATACAAATATATTTTATATTTTATATTCTTCAAATAGCCACCCTTTGCTTAGATGACAGCTTTGCACACTCTTGGCATTCTCTCAACCAGCTTCATGAGGTAGTCACCTGGAATGCATTTAAATTAACAGGTTGCCTTCTTAAAAGTTAATTTGTGGAAATTATTTCCTTCTTAATGCGTTTGAGCCAATCAGTTGTGTTGTGACAAGGCAGTCCTTCATTACTTTAAGACATGAAGATCAGTCAGTATGGAACATTTCAAGAACTTTGAAAGTATCTTCAAGTGCAGTCGCAAAAACCATCAAGCGCTATGATGAAACTGGCTCTCATGAGGACCGCCACAGGAATGGATGACCCAGAGTTACCTCTGCTGCAGAGGATAAGTTAATTAGAGTTACCAGCCTCAGAAATTGCAGCTCAAATAAATGCTTCACATAGTTCAAGTAACAGACACATCTCAACATCAAATGTTCAGAGGAGACTGTGTGAATCAGGCCTTCATGGTCGAATTGCTGCAAAGAAACCACTACTAAAGGACACCAAGAAGTGTCCATTGCTCGTATTTCTTGGCCCAAGCAAGTCTCTTCTTCTTCTTGGTGTCCTTTAGTAGTGGTTTCTTTGCAGCAATTCGACCATGAAGGCCTGATTCACACAGTCTCCTCTGAACATTTGATGTTGAGATGTGTCTGTTACTTGAACTCTGTGAAGCATTTATTTGAGCTGTCTGGGATTTATTTAGAATTCAAGGCACACTTAACCAGCATGGCTACCACAGCATCCTCCAGGCTGTCAGGCTGTGTAAGGGCTATTTTACCCAGAAGGAGAGTGATGGAGTGCTGCATCAGATGACCTGGCCTCCACAACCCCCAACCTCAACCCAATTGAGATGGTTTGGGATGAGTTGGACAGAAGAGGGAAGGAAAAGCAGCCAACAAGTGCTCAGCATATGTGGGAACTCCTTCAAGACTGTTGGAAAAGGATTCCAGGTGAAGCTGGTTGAGAGAATGCCAAGAGTGTGCAACGCTGTCATTAAGGCAAAGGTTGGCTTTTGAAGAATCTCAAATAAAAAAAAATATTTTGATTTGTTTAACACTTTTTTGGTTACTACATGAGTACATATTTGTTATTTCATAGTTTTGATATCTTCACTATTATTCCAGAATGTGAAAAAATTTAAAAATAAAGAAAAACCCTTGAATGAGTAGGTGTGTTCAAACTTTTGACTGGTACTGTATATACATAACTACAACATATTATGTACATATAAAGCCTCATGAACCAATCACCTGTCCGGAACAGAGAGACACACAAATATATATCACACACGCACATATACTAAATATACTCTACTAAATACACTATACTAAATATACTATACTAAATATACTATACTAAATATATTATATTATACTTAATATACAATACTAAATATGCTATACTAAATATACTATACTAAATATGCTATCCTAAATATACTATACTCAATATACTATACTAAATATACTACACTAATAATGCTATACTAAATGTACTGTACTAAATATACTATACTAAATATGCTATACTAAATATACTATACTAAATATACTGTACTAAATACACTATACTAAATATACTATACTAAATAGACTATACTAAATATCCTCTACTAAATATACTATACAAAATATATTATACTAAATATACTACACTAAATATCCTATAGTAAATCTACTGTATTAAATCTGTAGTTTATGTAGAGGGTTGTGGTTTACCTGGACATAAGCTCTACAGGTGCGTTCCCTCTTCTGCAGCTGAAGTAGACAGAAACACACATTACTACAACTGTGTATGTGTGTCTCTGTGTCTGCATGTCTGTGTATGTGTGTCTCTGTGTCTGCATGTCTGTGTATGTGTGTCTCTGTGTCTGCATGTCTGTGTATGTGTGTCTCTGTGTCTGCATGTCTGTGTATGTGTGTGTTTCTGTGTCTGCATGTCTGTGTATGTGTGTGTCTCTGTGTCTGCATGTCTGTGTATGTGTGTGTCTCTGTGTCTGCATGTATGTGTATGTGTGTCTCTGTGTCTGCATGTCTGTGTATGTGTGTGTGTCTCTGTGTCTGCATGTCTGTGTATGTGTGTGTCTCTGTGTCTGCATGTCTGTGTATGTGTGTGTGTTTCTGTGTCTGCATGTCTGTGTATGTGTGTGTCTCTGTGTCTGCATGTCTGTGTATGTGTGTGTGTGTCTCTGTGTCTGCATGTCTGTGTATGTGTATGTGTGTTTCTGTGTCTGCATGTCTGTGTATGTGTGTCTCTGTGTCTGCATGTCTGTGTATGTGTGTCTCTGTGTCTGCATGTCTGTGTATGTGTGTGTTTCTGTGTCTGTATGTCTGTGTATGTGTGTGTCTCTGTGTCTGCATGTCTGTGTATGTGTGTGTTTCTGTGTCTGCATGTCTGTGTATGTGTGTGTCTCTGTGTCTGCATGTATGTGTATGTGTGTCTCTGTGTCTGCATGTCTGTGTATGTGTGTGTGTCTCTGTGTCTGCATGTCTGTGTATGTGTGTGTCTCTGTGTCTGCATGTCTGTGTATGTGTGTGTGTTTCTATGTCTGCATGTCTGTGTGTGTGTGTGTCTCTGTGTCTGCATGTCTGTGTATGTGTGTGTTTCTGTGTCTGCATGTCTGTGTATGTGTGTGTCTCTGTCTCTGCATGTCTGTGTATGTGTGTGTCTCTGTGTCTGCATGTCTGTGTATGTGTGTGTTTCTGTGTCTGCATGTCTGTGTATGTGTGTGTGTCTCTGTGTCTGCATGTCTGTGTATGTGTGTGTCTCTGTGTCTGCATGTCTGTGTATGTGTGTGTTTCTGTGTCTGCATGTCTGTGTATGTGTGTCTCTGTGTCTGCATGTCTGTGTATGTGTGTCTCTGTGTCTGCATGTCTGTGTATGTGTGTGTTTCTGTGTCTGTA
>NW_028164395.1:57500-92098 GCF_964263955.1 Coregonus lavaretus | reverse complement strand
AGGTGTCAGGCAAGCTTGCTCATCACGTGAGCTAGCAAAGTTCCCTCTCACAGACACACACACACACACACAGACACACACACACATACACACACATATTAAGCCCCACCCCCCCACACAGAGGAATAGTCAGCAATATATCAAGCCACCCTTCTAAAAGGCATAGAGATAAAAGCAGAGAGCCAGCTCCTCTTGGTATTCCCAGCCTACCTAGGGTCTGAATAACCCCACTGTCCCCCCATCCCTCCCCACCTCACCCCCTCAGTGACCGCCCGGCGGTATTCCATGTCAGGGGCCCCTTGGAATCCTGGCCTCAGGGAATACCGACGCTCCGTTTGAAGTCAGGCCTGAAATCTATAGCCTGCTGAGGACAGCAGAGAGCAGATCATGTATTATTATCACAGATACATCACAGACACACACACATACTAGCAAGCACACAAATGTCTACACAGACTATCTGAGTTGACCCTTGTATTTTATTTATATGCACACTCACAGGACTCTATACACTCACGCACACACACACACACACACACACACACACACACACACACACACATACACACACACACACACACACACACACACACACACAGACACACACACACACACACACACACACACACACACAGACACACACACACACACACACACACACACACACACACACACACAAACTCACTCACTTAATTTGCTCACACACATATAACATGCACCACACACATTTATATTATTCACATACAATCATCTTATACTGTACGCTGCTGCTACTCTGTTTATCATATACAGTGGGGGAAAAAATGTATTTAGTCAGCCACCAATTGTGCAAGTTCTCCCACTTAAAAAGATGAGAGAGGCCTGTAATTTTCATCATAGGTACACGTCAACTATGACAGACAAAATGAGAATTTTTTTCTCCAGAAAATCACATTGTAGGATTTGTAATGAATTTATTTGCAAATTATGGTGGAAAATAAGTATTTGGTCAATAACAAAAGTTTCTCAATACTTTGTTATATACCCTTTGTTGGCAATGACACAGGTCAAATGTTTTCTGTAAGTCTTCACAAGGTTTTCACACACTGTTGCTGGTATTTTGGCCCATTCCTCCATGCAGATCTCCTCTAGAGCAGTGATGTTTTGGGGCTGTCGCTGGGCAACACAGACTTTCAACTCCCTCCAAATATGTTCTATGGGGTTGAGATCTGGAGACTGGCTAGGCCACTCCAGGACCTTGAAATGCTTCTTACGAAGTCACTCCTTCGTTGCCCGGGCGGTGTGTTTGGGATCATTGTCATGCTGAAAGACCCAGCCACGTTTCATCTTCAATACCCTTGCTGATGGAAGGAGGTTTTCACTCAAAATCTCACGATACATGGCCCCATTCATTATTTCCTTTACACGGATCAGTCATCCTGGTCCCTTTGCAGAAAAACAGCCCCAAAGCATGTTGTTTCCACCCCCATGCTTCACAGTAGATATGGTGTTCTTTGGATGCAACTCAGCATTCTTTGTCCTCCAAACACGACAAGTTGAGTTTTTACCAAAAAGTTCTATTTTGGTTTCATCTGACCATATGACATTCTCCCAATCCTCTTCTGGATCATCCAAATGCACTCTAGCAAACTTCAGACGGGCCTGGACATGTACTGGCTTAAGCAGGGGGACACGTCTGGCACTGCAGGATTTGAGTCCCTGGCGGCGTAGTGTGTTACTGATGGTAGGCTTTGTTACTTTGGTCCCAGCTCTCTGCAGGTCATTCACTAGGTCCCCCCGTGTGGTTCTTGTGATCATTTTGACCCCACGGGGTGAGATCTTGCGTGGAGCCCCAGATCGAGGGAGATTATCTGTGGTCTTGTATGTCTTCCATTTCCTAATAATTGCTCCCACAGTTGATTTCTTCAAACCAAGCTGCTTACCTATTGCAGATTCAGTCTTCCCAGCCTGGTGCAGGTCTACAATTTTGTTTCTGGTGTCCTTTGACAGCTCTTTGGTCTTGGCCATAGTGGAGTTTGGAGTGTGACTGTTTGAGGTTGTGGACAGGTGTCTTTTATACTGATAACAAGTTCAAACAGGTGCCATTAATACAGGTAACGAGTGGAGGACAGAGGAGCCTCTTAAAGAAGAAGTTACAGGTCTGTGAGAGCCAGAAATCTTGCTTGTTTGTAGGTGACCAAATACTTATTTTCCACCATAATTTGCAAATAAATTCATTAAAAATCCTACAATGTGATTTTCTGGAGAAAAAAAATCTCATTTTGTCTGTCATAGTTGACGTGTACCTATGATGAAAATTACAGGCCTCTCTCATCTTTTTAAGTGGGAGAACTTGCACAATTGGTGGCTGACTAAATACTTTTTTCCCCCACTGTATTCTGATGCCTAGTTACCTTACCCATAGACGTATCTATCTCTATCACTCCAGTATCCCTGTACATTGTAATATGGTATTGAAACTAACTGACCCTGTATATACGTAGCTTTCTTTTTCTAAGTTATTTTTTTTCTACTACATTGATATTGATTACTGCATTGTTGGGTTTAGAGCTTGCAAGAAAGGCATTTCACTGTACTTGTGTACGTGACATTAAAACTTGAAACTTGAAACACACACTCACAGGCACACCCACCATCTCAATCTCCACTGTGACAGTCGACGACATGTTCCAACCATTGAGAAGGTCTGTGGTAACATCCTCCCTGAAGTGCTTATGACTTATGACATATGACTCACGGGCATGGCCCAATGTGATGTCATGGCCTTTAAACGGTCTTTAACGTTCAGGACACTACTGGGACTGGTTTAGACCAGAGGATACAAGTGGAGCAGCTCTCCATTGCACTTCAAAGAGATGGAGCAGGACTGCAGTCCTCGGTGCCAGGGGAGGCTCATGATCTGGGTAATCTTTACAAACGGACGCCATCCCAACGACTGGGGCCTCTGAAGCTAAGCAGAGTTGTGCCTGGGCAGAGCCTGGATGGGAGATCACTCAGACCAGATGCAGCTGGAAGTGGTATTGGAGGGAGGGAGGTAGGGTCTGTAGGGGGAACTGTTTGCTCTGGTCTAAGAAGACCCCAATGCCCCAGGAAAATGATGGGAACAGGGACACTGCCCTACTTCAGATGGGACATTAAACCTTCAAATGTAAATCTTTAAGTGGTGCTTTCCAACCACATACATTTTAGTCCTGGGGTGAAAAGCATGTTCAATGGAGAATTTCAGCTTAATCCATGTCTGGGAAACCGGCCCTAGACCTGGGCTGAAAAGCATGTTCAATGGAAAATGTCAGCTTAATCCATGTCTGGGAAACCGGCCCTAAATGTCTTCATTTTCTGTGGTTACTAAAGATCCTATTAAAGTTGTCCCAAGAGTAGGGGCGTTAACCCCGGTGTCCTGGCAAAATTCCCTATCTGGGCCCTCATACTACTATGGCTACCTAAATCATCCATAGCTTCCTTCTTCTATCCTCTGGGGCCGAATGTATCAACAATCACAGAGTAGGAGTGGTGATTTAAGGATCAGTTTTGGCCTTTTAGATTACAATAAATAAAAACACATGGACAGGGGGGAACTGATCCTAGATCAGCACTCCTACTCTGAGACCCTTCATACACACTGCCCCTGCTCCAAGTCTTTCTACTGTAGCAGTGTTAACTTGTCCCTGGTGGGTCGCTGGCCATATTACAGTGTATTACACATAATTAATCCACTGAGCCAAACCTGAAATCAAATCACACACACACACACTCACGGAAAATATGATTATATTTGGCTTTCTGTCTCTGGTCAGGTTTCGAGACATAGACAGAGACTCTGTGGCCACTTTCCACACACACACACACACAAACACACACACACAGACATTTCCTTTTTTGTCCTGGAGACAGTGGCGTCAGAGCAATAGAATCTGTCACTGAGAAAATTGAGAGAACGTGAAAATACATGAGGGACGAGAAGAAGTGAGGGAAGACTTCTGCAGACTATTACTGTCACTTCTTCCCTCTTTATCTTTATCTCTCCTCTCTTTCTCCCACTTGTTTCTTTGACGGGCCCTTCCCTGCTCCTGATGAGGTGATGATGCTTAAGTTGTCATGGCGGTCCTGTCACACACACACACACACACACACACACACACACACACACACACACACACACAGACACACACACACACACACATACACACACACACACAGACACACACCTTCTGTCTGCAGTTCAGATCACTCACAGACTGTTAAAATACCAGTCATGACTTCAGGATATCTGTACAACTACTGGCTGGCTCCCTGCTCTGCCATTGACCCTATGATGTAGGGTGGGAAACCCCTCCCAGTGCTGCTCTCTATCCCCTTTGTGTGGAGTAGTGCCACTCTGCCCTGTTTTGCCCTCCTACCTGCTGAGCCTGGTCACAAAATCAATATTCTCTCCCCGTTTCTCATATAAAACTGGAATGTGTGTCTGTATCCCCCTGCTGGGGTGCTTTAGTGTGGTTTACACACACACACACACACACACACACACACACACACACACACACACACACACACACCCACACCCACATGCACACGCACACATGCACACAATCACACACACACACAAACACACACACACACACACACACACACACACACAGAAACACAATCACACACAGAAACACACACACACACAGACACACAGCGAGTCAGCATCTTTCTCTGTCAGCATCCCCCCCCCCCCCTCACCATTTCAACTCTTCTTAAGAAGGGGATTGGTAACTCCTGGAAACGCTGTCTTCAGTGTGAGTAGGATAAACACACACACACACACACACACAAATTCCTCCGGAATGTTCTGGGAGAAAAGAGGGATGGAAAGAGAGGGGGGGTCGTCATGGTAGCCATGGTGGAGTGCAGAGCAACAGGACAGCAACTTTTATGGCATATAATAGTGATTATGTCCACTATGCTATGTCATAGACTGGGCATAGATACACTGGCTGTGTCGCAATACTCTAAAATGGCTTCCTATCCTTTAGCTCGTGGACCATATGGGATTAACCGTCGGCTTGCACTGATAGTCAAGAGTCGAAACAGAAGATCGCCACGTGTCAGTAATGCATTGAACATTTATGTAACATTCATTCAACCAGGTTGTGAACCAATGAAAACATCACCAAGAGTCAAACCCATAGCCAAAATCTAAACAGTACAAACACATCATGACAAGTGAGTCACTTGGATCAGACAGATGAACACAGTATCTCTCTCCAACTAACAACATCCTCATAATTGATTCACTCATAACATTCTCGTAACATTGCTCTGTCTTATGCCCTACATGGGCTGCATCCTAAATGGCACCCTATTCCCTGTATAGGTCACTACTTTTGACCACAGCCCTACGGGCCATGGTCGAGTACACTAGATAGGGAAAAAGGTGTCATTTGGGACTCAGCGATAGAGAAGGCTGCATACATAACAGCAACGAACAGTAAAGCTCGTCCACAGCCAACTTGAGCCAAGATCAGAACAACTGGAGCATTGTCTGAAATGCCAAGGACAGGAACAGGGAGAAACATGTTGGAACAGAGCAGAACGGAGCCCATGTTGGAGATGCTGCCGCCGTTTGGCATGTGATCTAAGGGTCTAAAGCTAAGCGTGAGGATCTCTCTGTGTGTGTGTGTGTGATCTCAGGCTCGCCATGTGGCGTACAGTCCTTTCCCATTGTGCCCTTCTCCGTCTGGCCCTGGGTGACCAATCAGGCAATTGCGTTTTGATTCCTCTGAAGCCTATTGGTGCTCTACCTAGGTGCACCTTACAGCATGACCAATCTGGAGATTAGTATTTGTGGTCTAGTACTTTTTAAGCTTATTGTTGATGACATCAGACAGGAAGTAAGCCCTCTATTTCCTATCCCTCCTTAACAGTGGCATTGAATCTAATACACTTTATTGATCCATCGCTAGAGTGGAAATTGTTCCCTGGCCTAGCACCAGTTCTTGTTTTACTCCCACTATCATAGATACACAGGGAACCCAGACATGAAGTGGAATTATTCTTGTCAGGATACACATGAGAAGGGACTGGAGTTTGCCCAGTCAGATCACGTGGTCAGGTTAATCTCCTGGCCCTATAAAGTCTGAGGAAGACTGGGGACTAGTTGGCATCAAACTGGGCATCGTGGGCAGCAAACTGATGTCATGGGTATCAACTACTACCTTCTAGTACATACACAGTCCCTCTTCAGAACAGGCCAGATATGCAGGCAAAGGGAAGCCTATCCAGTCAATACTATAATATAAAAAAGCCACTATAGAATCCCATTATTGAAATAGTTTATCTAGAGTATTCCTCACTCACACAGCCAGCCAGGCCTTGCCTCCACATAGCTGCTACATCACGATAAACTTTACAGCAATTTGCTTTTCAAACCACTACTGCTCCATTGAGATTGTAACGGTAATAAACAACCAGGCATCCCGACACAATAACAGTAAATAAACACACACAAAAAATGCTTAGGAACGCCACCAGTTAAGGAGTCGTTGCCACGGCGATGGCGTTTAATTAATTTAATCGATTTTCTCGTTAATTAAAGGGGCTTTAAAGACGACTGGGCCGAACAGTGTTATAACACACTCACACTCAAACACACACATTAGGCTGAACAGTGTTGTGCACAGGCTGGAATATGTTCCGGGATTCATCCGATAACATTGAGGAGTTTACCACATCAGTCACAGGCTTCATTAATAAGTGCAGCGACGACGTCATCCCCACAGTGACCGTACGTATATACATACCCCATCCAGAAGCCATGGATTACAGGCAACATCCGCACTGAGTTATAGTATAAGGCTAGAGCTGCCGGTTTCAAGGAGCGTGACACTAATCCGGACGCTTATATGAAATCCTGCTACGACCTCCGACGAGCCATCAAACAGGCAAAGCGTCAATACAGGACTAAGATCGAATCCTACTACGCCGGCTCTGACACTCGTCGGATGTGGCAGCGTTTGCAAACTATCACGGATTACAAAGGGACACCCAGCCACGAGCTGCTCAGTGACGCGAGCCTACCAGCTAAATACCTTCAATGCTTGCGTCGATGCAAGCAACACAGAACCATGCATGAGAGCACCAGACTGTGTTATCTCGCTCTCCATGCACAATGTGAGGAAGACTTTTAAACAGGTTAACATTCAGACGGATTACCAGGACACGTACTCAGAGCATGCACTGACCAGCTGGCAAGTGCCTTCACTGACATTTTTTAACTCTCCCTGACCCAGTCTGTAATACCTACATGTTTCAAGCATACCACCATAGTCCCTGTGCTCAAGAACTCCAAGGTAACCTCTCTAAATGACAATCACCCCGTAGCACTCACATCTGTATCCATGAAATGCTTTGAAAGGCTGGTCATGGCTCACATCAACACCATCATCCCAGACACCCTGGACACACTCCAATTCGCATACCGCCCCAACAGATCCACAGATGACACTATCTGTATTGCACTCCACACTGCCCTCTCCCACCTGGATAAGAGGAACACCTATGTGAGAATGCTGTTCATTGACTACAGCTCAACGTTCAACACCATAGTGCCCTCCACACTCATTACTAAGCTCAGGACCCAAGGACTAAACACCTCCTTCTGCAACTGGATCCTGGACTTCCTGATGGGCCGCCCCCAGGTGGTGAGGGTAGGCAACAACACATCCCCCACTCTGACCCTCAACACGGGGAACCCTCAGGGGAGCATGCTCAGTCCCCTCTTGTACTCCCTGTTCACCCACGACTACGTGGCCGCGCACGACTCCAACACCATCATTAAGTTTGCTGATGACACAACGGTGGTAGGCCTGATCACCGATGATGATGAGATAGCCTATAGGGAGGAGGTAAGTGACCTGGCACAGTCAAGAAGAAGGAACGACAATGCCTCTTCCCCCTCAGGAGGCTAAAAAGATTTGTCATGGGCCCTCAGATCCTCAAAAAGTTATACAGCTGCAGCATTGAGAGCATCTGTCTGTATTGATGCTTGGTATGGCAACTGCTTGGCATCTGACCGCAAGGCGCTACAGAGGGTGGTGCGGATGGCCCAGTACATCACTGGGGCCAAGCTCCCTATACCAGGCGGTGTCAGAGGAAAGCCCAGAAAATTGTCAAAGACCCCAGCCACACAAGCCATAGACTGTTCACTCTGCTACCGCACGGCAAGCGGTACCTGAGCGCCAAGTCTGGGACCAAAAGGCTCCTGAACAGCTTCTAGCCCCAAGCCATAAGACTGCTGAGCAGTTAATACACTTTCTACCTGGACTGCCTGCATTGACCTTTTTTTGCACAGACTCTACCCACACACTCACACATACTTACACTGACACTCCAACACACACACATACTCACACTTTTACACTCTTTAGATACACTGCTGCTACTCTGTTTATTATCTATCCTGATTGGATACTCACTATTACCCCTACCTACATGTACATATTACCTCAACTACCATATCACTGCCCATTGACTCGCTACCGGAACACAAGTGGCTACATGCAGCTCTTGCTTTGATCTCAAAACAAGCACATCTACTCACGACCACTCATGATGTTAGTTCAGTTCAAAGTGAATGGGCACAGATCCATATATGGCAATGCCCTATTTGCATATACTGATACAACAGCTCTGATTGGTTATGACGCACTGGTCTGTGTAGAGTAGGGGCTGAGTAGTGCCTGTCAATGCAATAGAATCCTACTCTAATGCGCTCTGCCTACAAGAAAATCTCTTGCATAGTTCGTTTTGTTTCGGTATGTTGCATTGAAAGTGGCTAATATTGCGTTGATTTGATCACAATTCGCACAGTAGAGGGAAACGTTGGTAGTGTTAACTAATGGGGAAAACTAGAAAGTTGAGTGAAGTTCAATCTCGTGCTTCTCTGCAACGGGCTGATATTTCTTCTCCACGGCAGTCCCGGGGGAGCTGCTCGCCCGCACACGTGCACAGCTTAAAGGGAACATTTCTCATATTGTAATGAATTATAGGTCATATTTCATAGAAATCTGGAAACACTGGACAGTTACTTTAAGAACTACTAGTTTTATCTATATTTCTCCCTCTTTCTCTCCCTCTTTCTCTCTCTCCTTTCTACCTCTCCTTCTTTCTATTGTATTCTTGTTATCTAGTCCAGAGGGAGAATAATAAAAACTTGTCTCCTGAAACCTCTGCTGAAGAGAGAGAAAGAGGTTGTGAGAGAGAGAGAAAGAGAGAGAGGTGCTGGTGAATCTCTAATGAAACGCTAATATTTGCCTTGTAAGAATGAAACAGACTTACACTGAGTGTACAAAACATTAGGAACACCTTCCTAATATTGAGTTCCACCCCCTTTTGCCCTCAGAACAGCCTCAATTTGTCGGGGAATGGACTCTACAAGGTGTCGAAAGCGTTCCACAGGGATGCTGGCCCATGTTGACTCCAATGCTTCCCAGAGTTGTGTCAAGTTGGCCGGATGTCCTTTGGGTGGTGGACCATACTTGATACACACGGGAAACTGTTGCGCGTGAAAAACCCAGCAGCATTACTGTTCTTGACACACTCAAACCGGTGTGCCTGGCACCCACTACCATACCCCTTTCAAAGGCAGTAAAATATTTTGTATTGTCCATTCACCCTCTGAATGGCACACATACACAATCCATGTCTCGATTGTCTCAAGGGTTAAAAATCCTTCTTTAACCTGTCTCCTCCCCTTCATCTACACTGATTGAAGTGAATTTAACAAGTGACATCTATAAGGGATCATATCTTTCTCCTGGATTTACCTGGTCAGTCTATGTCATGGAAAGTGCAGGTGTTCTTAATGTTTTGACACTCAGTGTATCTATATTTTTTAAGAATTTTCATTGTTGGACATAAAAGACTGTACAAACACCAGGAAATCAGCTCCAAGTTATTTTAATTTTGGTAATCTGTTCCCATGTACAGTACCAGTCAAAACTTTGGACACCTACTCATTCCAGGGTTTTTCTTTATTTTTACTATTTTCTACATTGTAGAATAATAGTGAAGACGTCAAAACTATGAAATAATACATATGGAATCATGTATTTGTGTTTGTATTTATTAGGGATCCCCATTAGCTGCTGCCAAGGCAGCAGCTACTCTTCCTGGGGTTCAAACATATTAAAGCACTTACATTACATATAAAACAAAAGATAAAACAGTACCTCATATAACATTATTGGGGACTTGGGGACTGTGAAGAGACCTTTGGTGGCATGTCTTGTGGGGTATGCATGGGTGTCCGAGCTGTGTGCTAGTATTTTAAACAGACAGCTCAGTACATTCAGCTTGTCAACACCTCTTACAAAAACAAGTAGTGATGAAGTCAATCTCTCTACCACTTTGAGCCATGAGAGATTGACATGCATGTCATTAATGTTAGCTCTCCGTGTACTTTTAAGGGCCAGCCGTGCTGCCCTGTTCTGAGCCAACTGCAATTTTCCCCAAGTACCTCTTTGTGGCACCTGACCACACTACTGAACAGTAGTCTAGGTGTGACAAAACTAGGGCCTGTAGGACCTGCCTTGTTGATAGTGTTGTTAAGAAGGCAGATCAGCGCTTTATTATGGACAGACTTTTCCCCATCTTAGCTACTGTTGTATCAATATGTTTTGACCATGACAGTTTACAATCCATGGTTACTCCAAGCAGTTTAGTCTTGCTCAATTTCCACATTATTAATTACGAGATGTAGTTGAGGTTTAGGGTTTAGTGAATGATTTGTCCCAAATACAATGCTTTTAGTTTTGGAAATATCTCTTTGTTAAGTTGACGTAAATGTAAATGTAAATGTAAGTTTTGCAGTTATTTAAGTTGCTGTAGTAGCTGACGTGTATAGTGTTGAGTCATCCGCATACATAGACACACTGGCTTTACTCAAAGCCAGTGGCATGTCGTTAGTAAAGATGGAAAAAGTAAGGGGCCTAAACAGCTACCCTGGGGAATTCCTGATTCTGCCTGGATTATGTTTGAGAGGCTTCCATTAAAGAACACCCTCTGTTTTCTGTTAGACAAGTAACTCTTTATCAACATTATAGCAGGGGGTGTAAAGCCATAACACATACGTTTTTCCAGCAGCAGACTATGATTGATAATGTCAAAATCTGCACTGAAGTCTAACAAGACAGCCCCACAATAATTTTATCATCAATTTCACTCAGCCAATCATCAGTCATTTGTGTAAGTGCTTGTTGAGTGTCCGTCCCTATAAGCGTGCTGAAAGTCTGTTGTCAGATTGTTTACTGTGAAATAGCATTGTATCTGGTAAAACCCCATTTTCCCCCGAAGTTTACTAAGGGTTGGTAACAGGCTGATTGGTTGGCTATTTGAGCCAGTAAAGGGGGCTTTACTATTCTTGGGTAGAGGAATGACTTTAGCTTCCCCCCAGGCCTGAGGGCACACACTTTCTAGTAGGCCTAAATTGAAGATGTGGCAAATAGGAGTGGCAATATCGTCCGCTATTATCCTCAGTAATTTTCCATCCAAATTGTCAGACCCCGGTGGCTTGTCATTGTTGATAGAAAACAATATTTTTTTCACCTCTTCCAAACTGACTTTACGGAATTCAAAAGTACAATTCTTGTCTTTAAAAATTTGGTCAGATATACTTGGATGTGTAGTGTCAGCGTTTGTTGCTGGCATGTCATACCTAAGTTTGCTTACCTTGCCAATGAAGAAGTCATTAAAGTAGTTGGCAATATCAGTGAGTTTTGTGATGAATGAGCCATTTGATTCAATGAATGATGGAGCCGAGTTTGCCTTCTTTCCCAAAATTTCATTTAAGGTGCTCCAAAGCTTTTTACTATCATTCTTTATATCATTTATTTTTGTTTCATAGTATAGTTAATTTTTATTTAGTCACATGATTTCTTAATTTGCAGTACGTTTGCCAATCAGTTGGGCTGCCAGACTTATTTGCCATACCTTTTGCCTCATCCCTCTCAACCAGACAATTTTTCAATTCATCATCAATCCAAGGGGATTTAACAGTTTTTACAGTCATTTTCTTAATGGGTGCGTGCTTATTAGTAACTGGAATAAGCAATTTCATAAATGTGTCAAGTGCAGCGTCTGATTGCTCCTCATTACACACTACAGACCAGCAAATATTCTTTACGTCATCAACATATGAATCACTACAGAACTTCTTGTTTGAGCTCTTATACACTATATTAGGCCCAGCCTTTGGAACTTTGGTTTTCCTAGATATGGCTACTATATTGTGATCACTACATCCTATGGATTTGGATACTGCTTTAAAGCACATTTCTGCAGCATTAGTAAAGATGTGATCAATACATGTTGATGATTTAATTCCTGTGCTGTTTGTAAATACCCTGGTAGGTTGACTGACAACCTGAACCAGGTTGCAGGCACTGGTTACAGTTTGAAGTTTTTTCTTGAGTGTGCAGCTTGATGAGAGCCAGTCAATATTTTAATCACCCAGAAAATATGTTGATATCACATACATTATCAAGCATTTCACACATATTATCCAGATACTGACTGTTAGCAGCTTCCCACAAGAATGGGCTTTAGTATCCAAAAAGTGTTAAACAAATAAAAATATATTTTATATTTGAGATTCTTCAAAGTAGCCATCCTTTGCCTTGATTACAGCTTTGCACACTCTTGGCATTCTCTCAACCAGCTTCATGAGGTAGTCACCTGGAATGCATTTCAATTAACAGGTGTGCCTTGTTAAAAGTTAATTTGTGGAATTTATTTCCTTCTTAATGAGTTTGAGGCATTCAGTTGTGTTGTGACAAGGTAGGGGTGGCATACAGAAGATAGCCCTATTTGGTAAAAGACCAAGTCCATATTATGACAAGAACAGCTCAAATAAGCAAAGCGTCACGTTTCAGGAGAAGACCCAGATGCAGACAGTGTCGAAGTAACAAATGTTTATTACAAAAACAGCCGACAGGTCATGCATGGGCAGGCAGAGGTCAGTAATCCAGATCAGAGTACAAAAGGTACAGAACGGCAGGCAGTCTCAGGGTCAGGGCAGGCAGAGGTCAATAATCCAGGGTGGTGTGACAAGGTACAGAACGGCAGGCAGGCTCAGGGTCAGGGCAGGCAGAATGGTCAAAACCGGGAAAAAGACAGGAGCAAGGGGAAAACCGCTGGTAGGCTTGACGAAACAAAACGAACTGGCAACAGACAAACAGAGAACAAAGATATAAATACACTGGGGATAATGGGGAAGGTGGGCGACACCTGGAGGGGGGTGGAGACAATCACAAAGACAGGTGAAACAGATCAGGGTGTGACACCATCATTACTTTAAGACATGAAGGTCAGTCAATCCGGAGAATCCGAAAAGTGCAGTCCCAAAAACCATCAACTGCTATGATGAAACTGGCTCTCATGAGGAAAGGAAGACCCAGAGTTACCTCTGCTGCAGAGGATAAGTTCATTAGAGTTAACTGCACCTAAGATTGCAGCCCAAATAAATGCTTCACAGAGTTCAAGTAACAGACACATCTCAACATCAGGAGACTTTGTGAATCAGGCCTTCATGGTCGAATTGCTGCAAAGAAACCACTACTAAAGGACACCAATAATAAGAAGAGACTTGCTTGGGACAAGAAACACGAGCAATGGACATTAGACCGGTGGAAATCTGTCCTTTGGTCTGATGCATCCACATGTGAGATTTTTGGTTCCAACCGCCATATCTTTGTGAGCCGCAGAGTAGGTGAACGGATGATCTCTGTATGTGTGGTTCCCACCGTGAAGCATGGAGGAGGTGTGATGGTGTGGGGGTGCTTTGCTGGTGACACTGTCAGTGATGTATTTATAATTCAAGGCACACTTAACCAGCTTGGCTACCACAGCATTCTGCAGCAATACGCCATCCCATCTGGTTTGCGCTTTCATTTGTTTTTCAACAGGACAATGACCCAACACACCTCCAGGCTATGTAAGGGCTATTTGACCAAGAAGGAGAGTGATGGAATGCTGCATCAGATGACCTGGCCTCCACAATCACCCGTCCTCAACCCAATTGAGATGGTTTGGGATGAGTTGGACCACAGAGTGAAGGAAAAGCAGCCAACAAGTGCTCAGCAAATGTGGGAACTCCTTCAAGATTGTTGGAAAAGCATTCCAGGTGAAGCTGGTTGAGAGAATGCCAAGAGGCAAAGGGTGGCAATTTTGAAGAATCTAAAATCTAAAATATATTTTGATTTGTTTAACACTTTTTTGGTTATTACATGATTCCATATGTGTTATTTCATAGTGTTGATGTCTTCATTATTATTCTACAATGTAGAAAATTCTCACATCCAATGGCTTTGAGACGTGCTGGATATCAAAGTCAAAAGTGGAAGACGTGTATGTATACCACCAACTGTGTTGATTATGTCAACCCTTAGGTCTTCATCAGCTCTGCATACATTGAGACTATGACAACTTGATGAAGATGTGAATCATGATGGCAACTTCATACCATCACCATCAAAACACTAGGGCTGCTTCCCAAAATGGCACCCTATTCCCTATAGAGTGCACTACTTGATCGAGCTGATCGTGGACTACAGGAGACAGCAGAGAGCACCATCCATATCGTCGGGGCCGCAGTGGAGAGGGTCAAAAGCTTCAAGTTTCTCGGAGTGCACATCACTGACGACCTGAAATGGTCCCTGAAGAACTTTGGCTTGGCCTGTAAGGTCCTCACGAAGACCCTACAGATGCACCATTGTCAGCATTCTGTTGGGCTGTATCACCGCCTGGTAGGGCAATTGCACCGTCCACAACTGCAGGGCGGGGTGGTGCGGTCAGCCAAACGCATCATCGCGGGCACAATGCCTGCCCTTCAGAACATCTACAGCACCCGGTGTCACAGGAAGGCCAAGAACGTCATCAAGGTCTTCAGCCACCCGAGCCACGACCCGTTCACCCCGCTATCATCTAGAAGGAGGAAACAGTACAGGTGTATCAAAGCTGGGTCCGAGAGACTGATAAAAAGCTTCTATCTTCAGGCCATCAGACTGTTAAACAGTCACCACTAGCCGGCCTCCGCCCAGTACCCTGCCCTGAACCTTAGTCACCTTAGTCACTGTTACCAGCAGTGGTGTAAAATACTTAAATAAAAATACTTTAAAGTACTACTTAAGTACGTTTTTTGGGGTATCTGTACTTTATACTTTTACTTCACTACATTCCTAAAGAAAGTCATGTACCTTTTACTCCATACATTTTCCCTGACAACCAAAAGTAGTAGTTACATTTTGAATGCTTAGCAGGACTGGAAAATGGTCTAATAATCGCACTTCTTAAGAGAACATCTGTGACACTCTGGCTCCGGGACTTTGGTATTTGAGCCAGGGTGTATTTGTTTTGTGGTTTGGTTATGTTGGGCATTTGGGTGTATTTCTATGTTTGCATTTCTGGTGGTTGTATTTCTAGGTTTGGTCGATGACTCCCAATCGGAGGTAACGAGTGTCAGCTGTCGGCTCGTTATCTCTGATTGGGAGCCATATTTATTCTGTATGTTTTCCTGTGGGTATTGTGGGTTTTTGTTCTTAGTTCTGTCAGTGTTGCAGAGGACTTCACGTATCGGTCGTATTTTGTTGTTTTGTTCCAGACTTGTGAAATAATAAAGTCATGTTTCTTGGACACGCTGCGCCTTGGTCATATTTAGACGACATCGACCCTCGTGACAGAAAAACCCACCTTAAAAGGACCAAGCAGCGTGTCAAGCGGCAACAGGATTCATGGACGCCTATCAAGGATTCATGGACATGGGAGGAGATTCTGGATGGAAAGGGTCCTTGGGCACAACCGGGAGAGTATCGCCGCCCTCGTGAAGAGCTGGAGGCAGCTAAAGCCGAGAGGAGGCGGTATGAGGAGGCAGCACGGAGTCAAGGCTGGAAGCCCGTGGGTACTACCCAAAAATTTCTTGGGGGGGGGCTAAAAGGGAGTGTGGCGAAGTCAGGTAGGAGACCTGCGCCTACTCCCTGGACTTACCGTGGAGAGCGAGAGTACGGGCAGACACCGTGTTACGCAGTAGAGCGCATGGTGTCTCCTGTACGCAGGCATAGCCCGGTTCGACACATTCCAGCTCCACGTATCGGCCGGGCTAGATTGAGCATTGAGCCGGATGTCATGAGGCCGGCCCAACGCATCAGGCCACCAGTGCGTCTTCTCGGTCCGGCGTACATGGCACCAGCCTTACGCATGGTGTTCCCGGTTCGCCCTCATAGGCCGGTGCGGGTTATTCCACCTCCCCGTACTGGTCGGGCGACGGGGAGCACCAACCCGGGTAAGGTTGGGCAGGCTCAGTGCTCAAGGCGGCCAGTAAGCCTGCACGGTCCGGTATTTCCGGCGCCACCTCCCCGCTCCAGCCCAGTACCACCAGTGCCTACACCACGCACTAGGCTTCCTGTAAGTCTGCAGAGCCCTGTGTCTCCTCCACGCACTAGCTGTATGGTGCGTGTCTCCAGCCTTTTCCCACCAGTGCCTACACCACGCACCAAGTCTCCTGTGTGTCCCCCGAGTCCTGTGCGTCCTGTTGCTGCTCTCCGCACTAGGCGTTATGAGAGTCCCCAGGGTCCAGCATGCCCTGTTCCGGCTCTCCGCACTAGCCCTTATGTTTGTCCCCAGGGTCCAGCATACCCTGTTGCTTCTCCCCGCACTAGCCCTGAGATGCGTGTCCTCAGCCCGGTACCTCCAGTTCCGGCACCACGCACCAGGCCTACGGTGCGCCTCAGACGGCCAGAGTCTGCCGTCTGCCCAACGGGGCCTGAACTGCCCGTCTGCCCTAAGGCGCTTAAGCCGCCCGTCTGCCATGAGCCGGAGCCGTCCGCCAGACCGGAGCCGCTAGAGCCTTCCTCCAGACAGGATCAGCCAGAGCCTTCCGCCAGACAGGATCAGCCAGAGCCTTCCTCCAGACAGGATCGGTCGGAGCCTTCAGCCAGCCATGAGCAGCCAGATCCGTCAGCCAGCCATGAGCAGCCAGATCCGTCAGCCAGCCATGAGCAGCCAGATCCGTCGGCCAGCCATGAGCAGCCAGATCCGTCAGCCAGCCATGAGCAGCCAGATCCGTCAGCCAGCCATGAGCAGCCAGATCCGTCAGCCAGCCATGAGCAGCCAGATCCGTCGGCCAGCCATGAGCAGCCAGATCCGTCGGCCAGCCATGAGCAGCCAGATCCGTCGGCCAGCCATGAGCAGCCAGATCCGTCAGCCAGCCATGAGCAGCCAGATCCTTCAGCCAGCCATGAGCCGTCCAGCCAGGATCCGCCAGAGCCGTCCAGCCAGGATCCGCCAGAGCCGTCCAGCCAGGACCCGCCAGAGCCAGCCAGCCAGGATCTGCCATGGAGTCCGGTGCTGCCCCTTAGCCAGGTGCTGTCCCGTAGCCCGGTGCTGCCCCTTATCCTGGTGCTGCCTCTTAGTCCGGTGCTGCCCCTTAGCCAGGTGCTGTCCCTTAGCCCGGTGCTGCCCCTAAATCCAGGTGGGGTAAGTTGGAGGGTGATCATGTGGAGGAGGCTAGGGAAGCGGGTGGTGACTAAGGTGGGGTGGGGACCACGACCAGGGCCAGAACCGCCACCGTGGACAGACGCCCACCCAGACCCTCCCCTAGACTGTATGCTGGTGCGCCCGGAGTGCGCACCTTTAGGGGGGGGTACTGTGACACTCTGGCTCCGGGACTTTGGTATTTGAGCCAGGGTGTATTTGTTTTGTGGTTTGGTTATGTTGGGCATTTGGGTGTATTTCTATGTTTGCATTTCTGGTGGTTGTATTTCTAGGTTTGGTCGATGACTCCCAATCGGAGGTAACGAGTGTCAGCTGTCGGCTCGTTATCTCTGATTGGGAGCCATATTTATTCTGTATGTTTTCCTGTGGGTATTGTGGGTTTTTGTTCTTAGTTCTGTCAGTGTTGCAGAGGACTTCACGTATCGGTCGTATTTTGTTGTTTTGTTCCAGACTTGTGAAATAATAAAGTCATGTTTCTTGGACACGCTGCGCCTTGGTCATATTTAGACGACATCGACCCTCGTGACAACATCCCTGGTCATCCCTACTGCCTCTGATCTGCCGGACTCACTAAACACACGTGCTTCATTTGTAAATTATGTCAGTGTTGGAGTGTGCCCCTGGCTATCCGTAAATGTGTTTAATATAAGGAATTTTAATACTTAAGTATATTTTAGCAATTACATTCACTTTTATTTTAATGTATCTTTACTTTTACTGAAGTATGACAACTGGGTACTTTTCCCACCACTGGTTACTACCTGGCTACCACCCAGTACTCTACCCTGCACCTTAGAGACTGCTTTACCCTATGTACATAGAGTAATTTAACACTGGTCACTTTAATAATGTTTACATACTGTTTTACCCACTTCATATCTATATACTGTATTCTAGTCATGGCTCATCCTATATAACTACTTTTGTACACACCTTTTCTATGCATATACTGTCCATACTGTCTATACACACCATTATACTGTATATATACACTACCGTTGAAAAGTTTGGGTTCACTTTTTGATAGAAAAGCATTTTTTTTGTCCATTAAAATAACATCAAATTGATCAGAAATACAGTGTAGACATTGTTAATGTTGTAAATGGCTATTGTAGCTGGAAACGGCTGATTGTTAATGGAATATCTACATAGGCTTACAGAGGCCCATTATCAGCAGCCATCAGTCCTGTGTTCCAATGGCACGTTGTGTTTGCTAATCTAAGTTTATCATTTTAAAAGGCTAATTGATCATTAGAAAACCCTTTGGCAATTATTTTAGCACAGCTGAAAATGGTTGTGCTGATTAAAGAAGCAATAAAACTGGCCTTCTTGAGACTAGTTGAGTATCTGGAGCATCAGCAATTGTGGGTTCGATTACAGGCTAAAAATGGCCAGAAACAAATAACTTTCTTCTGAAACTCGTCAGTCTATTCTTGTTCTGAGAAATGAAGGATATTCCATGCGAGAAATTGCCAAGAAACTGAAGTTATCATACAACGCTGTGTACTACTCCCTTCACAGAACAACGCAAACTGGCTCTAACCAGAATAGAAAGAGGAGTGGGAGGCACCGGTGCACAACTGAGCAAGAGGACAAATACATTAGAGTGTCTAGTTTGAGAAACAGACGCCTCACAGGTCCTCAACTGGCAGCTTCATTAAATACTACCCGCAAAACACCAGTCTCAACGTCAACAGTGAAGAAGTGACTCCGGGATGCTGACCTTCTAGGCAGAGTTGCAAAGAAAAAGCCATATCTCAGACTGGCCAATAAAAGGAAAAGCTTAAGATGGGCAAAAGAACACAGACACTGGACAGAGGAAGATTGGAAAAAAGTGTTATGGACAGACTAATCGAAGTTTGAGGTGTTCGGATCACAAAGAATAACATTTGTGAGACGCAGACCAAATGAAAAGATGCTGGAGGAGTGCTTGATACCATCTGTCAAGCATGGTGGAGGCAATGTGATGGTCTGGGGTGCTTTGGTGGTGGTAAAGTGGGAGATTTGTACAGGGTAAAAGGGATCTTGAAGAAGGAAGGCTATCACTCCATTTTGCAACGCCATGCCATACCCTGTGGACGGCGCTTGATTGGAGCCAATTTCCTCCTACAACAAGACAATGACCCAAAGCACAGCTCCAAACTATGCAATAACTATTTAGGGAAGAAGCAGTCAGCTGGTATTCTGTCTATAATGGAGTGGCCAGCACAGTCACCGGATCTCAACCCTATTGAGCTGTTGTGGGAGCAGCTTGACCGTATGGTACGTAAGTGCCCATCAAGCCAATCCAACTTGTGGGAGGTGCTTCAGGAAGCATGGGGTGAAGTCTCTTTAGATTACCTCAACAAATTGACAACTAGAATGCCAAAGGTCTGCAAGGCTGTAATTGCTGTAAATGGACGATTCTTTGACGAAAGCAAAGTTTGAAGGACACAATTATTATTTCAATTAAAAATGATTATTTCTAAACTTGTCAATGACTACATTTGCTATTCATTTTGCTATATTTCCTATTCAAACTAATTTAATGTATGTTTTCATGGAAAACAAGGACATTTCTAAGTGACCACAAACTTTTGAACGGTAGTGTATATTGTTTTACTCCGAAAACGTGGGGGGCCAAATAAAACCACCTGCATGCCAAATTTCGCCCGTGGCCCGCCAGTTGGTGAACACTGTCCTATTCCTTCTAATTAAGATGTCATCGCAGAATGACGTGAATGACAGGTGACAACATGCAAGGTCAATATGGAGTCAGTGTCATGTTTTGGAGAAGATGGCTACCATGATGAACACAGTGGAACAACCTGGGCTTTTGGTGATTGTTTCTGCTTTATCCACCAAAGTTATTTGGACATCTTTACAAGCAAGGCTTTGCAGGGACAAGAATAAAGACTTAACTTATAACTAATGGGCCCTAGTTATAACCTATAATTAAGGCTCAGAGGTTTTTTTTGGACAGCTAAACTCCTGGCCCTACACATGACAACAAGACAATATGTCAATAAAACATGTAAGTCTATCTCTGTTGCTTCTGCAGTCCTGTCTTGGTCACTCCTCTAGCCCTTACTGTACACAGACATCAGCATAGACCTAACAGAACAGAAAGGACATTCAATATTGACTCCAAAAGTAATGTCTCATACCGTCACGTGTCTCCTTCAATATGCTCTCACACTACTCAAATGTTAATTCAGAAATAAAGTTCTGCAAAGAATTCTAAGAGTTTTACAGAGAATTCTAATAAACTTTTACAACGCTTGGCTTCAGTAAGAGAAAATCCCTGATTATCTCACCCTGTTCCTTATGCATTATTCTCTAACTAGAGGACATTTTCTCTTTCTTACACTTCTTCAGCCTATTTCTCTTTTTATAACCCCCCCCCTACACGCCAATCGCTGCGCGTCACCTCTCGGGCGCTTGTTGACATTTGCCTTGATTGATGTGTCAGGGAAATGAACCTAAGTGCCACACACACACCTACACACGGTCGCTTTGAAGAGCCCCTGGGTCCTCTAGAGCAGAGGGCTGTTGCTAGCAGCGCCCTGGCCCGCCGACGCTGTCGCACACTGGGGTGTGAAGGGTTACGCTGTGGGGGCGGCAGGAACCAGAGCTAATATGCTATCGCGCTAATGCCACTGACTCCTTTATCCCCAATGGGTTATGATGTGGCTGAGAGGGATCCATGTGAAGATAGACAGAAGAATAGAGTGCCTTTGGGTATAGAAGACTGACACGACCTTTGACAATCATTGTAGCCGAAGGGTCCTAGTCTCTTGTGCCTGTCTGTTTCGGATGTAGCCAAATAATCAGTAGAATGGCAAACACTGTGGAATTGGCCCCTATTTCAGCAGTTGTCTGTACTGTCATTGCGTTCTGTAAATGTAAATGTTTTGTCATTTAGCAGACGCTCTTATCCAGAGCGACTTACAGTAGTGAGTGCATACATTTTTTCTTACTGGTCCCCCGTAGGCATCGAACCCACAACCCAGGCCTTGCAAGTGCCACGCTCTACCAACTGAGCCACACGGGATGTTTCTGTAGGATAAAAGGTCTAAGTGAGGAAGAGTGGTGCAGTGGTCTAAGGCACTGCATCGCAGTGTTAGCTGTGCCACTAGAGATCCTGGTCGTCCAGGGTAGGGGAGGGAATGGCTGGCAGGGATGTAGCTCAGTTAGTAGAGCATAGTGTTTGCAACGCCAGGGTTGTGGATTCGATTCCCACGGGGGGCCAGTATTAAAAAATGATAATGTATGCACTCACTAACTGTAAGTCTCTCTGGATAAGAGTGTCTGCTAAATGACTATAAATTTAAAATGATGGGAGAGTCAAGTGAAGGGATAGGTTGGTAAGGTGTTTATTCCTGTGTCATCATACCTCTATGTATGTTATGTGTCTCTCTCCACCAGGAGATCCAGGACATGCTGCCGGGGCTGGGCCAGAGAGAGTCCTGGGGGGAGCTGGGTAGTGGAGACACAGAGGACGGCAGTGGATACTGTGACGATGAGGATGGGTGTCAAGGGTCTGGAACGGGGACAGTCAAAACCTGTGAGTGACACAGATGCACGTACACACACACACACACACAACCAGGTGTGCACGCACACACACGCGCACCTCTTTGACCTCTAATTCAGTGTTTACATCTGAACAACCAAATATATCAAGCCTCTAGTGTAGATGGCCAGGCAGGACTGACTCTGTGTCTGGGTGAGTTCTAGTACATTCTGGCTGAAGAAGCCAGCAGCTGTCTGCTAATACTAACAGGGCTAGGCAACACACTGGAGACCTAGACTGACACCATATGCTGGGAGGGAGGGCGGGCTAACAAAAGGCTTGGGCATCCTGTATTTGGAAAACATCTGAGAAGGAGAATAGTGCATCTGCTTCACTGGGCAACCATGCCAGTTCCTGTCCTTGGTTTCTCGCTCTCTTCCTCTCTCTCTCTCTCTCTCTCTCTCTTCCTCTCACTTCCTCTCTCTCTCTCTCTCTCTCTCTCTCTCTCTATCTGTCTCTCTTCCTCTCACTTCCTCTCTCTCTCTCTCTCTCGCTCTCTCTCTCTCTCTCTATTTCTGTCTCTCTTCCTCTCACTTCCTCTCTCTCTCTCTCTCTCTCTATTTCTGTCTCTCTTCCTCTCACTTCCTCTCTCTCTATCTCCCGCTATCTCCGTCTCTCTCTCAATTCAATTAAATTCAAAGGGCTTTATTGGCATGGGAAACGTGTCTACATTGCCAAAGCAAGTGAAATAGACAATAAACAAAAGGAAAATAAACAAGGGAAATAAACAATCAGAAATTAACAGTAAGCATTACACTCACAAAAGTTGTATAAATAATTTAGACATTTCAAATGTTATATTATTGGCTATGTACAGTGTTGTAACTGTGCAAATAGTTTAAGTACAAAAGTCTCTCTCTCTCTCTCTCTCTCTGTGTCTCTTTGTCTCCCCCCCCTCTCTCTGTCTCTCTCCCCCCCCTCTCTCTCTGTCTCTCTCCCCCTCTCTCTCTCCCTGTCTCTCTCTGTCTCTCTCCCTGTCTCTCTCTATCTCTCTCTCTGTCTCTCTTTGTCTCTCTCTCTCTCAATTCAATTCAATTCAATTTAAGGGCTTTATTGGCATGGGAAACGTGTGTTAACATTGCCAAAGCAAGTGAAGTAGATAGTAAACAAAAGTGAAATAAACAATAAATATTAACAGTAAACATTACACTCAGAAGTTTCAAAAGAATAAAGACATTTCAAATGTCATATTATGTATATATACAGTGTTGTAACAATGTGCAAATAGTTAAAGTACAAATGGGAAAATAAATAAACATAAATATGGGTTGTATTTACAATGGTGTTTGTTCTTCACTGGTTGCCCTTTTCTTGTGGCAACAGGTCACAAATCTTGCAGCTGTGATGGCACACTGTGGTTTTTCACCCAGTAGATAAGGGAGTTTATCAAAATTGGGGTTGTTTTCTAATTCTTTGTGGATCGCTGTAATCTGAGGGAAATATGTGTCTCTAATATGGTCATATATTTGGCAGGAGATTAGGAAGTGCAGCTCAGTTTCCACCTCATTTTGTGGGCAGTGTGCACATAGCCTGTCTTCTCTTGAGAGCCAGGTCTGCCTACGGCGGCCTTTCTCAATAGCAAGGCTATGCTCACTGAGTCTGTACATAGTCAAAGCTTTCCTTAAGTTTGAGTCAGTCACAGTGGTCAGGTATTCTGCCACTGTGTACTCTCTGTTTAGGGCCAAAGAGCATTCTAGTTTGCTCTGTTTTTTTTGTTTGTTCTTTCCAATGTGTCAAGTAATTCTCTTTTTGTTTTCTCATGATTTGGATGGGTCTAGTTGTGTTGTTGTTGTTGTTGTCCTGGGGCTGTGTGGGGTCTGTTTGTGTTTGTGAACAGAGCCCCAGGACAAGCTTACTTAGGGGACTCTTCTCCAAGTTCATCTCTCTGTAGGTGATGGCTTTGTTATGGAAGGTTTGGGAATCGCTTACTTTTAAGTGGTTATAGAATTTAACTGCTCTTTTCTGGATTTTGATAATTAGCGGGTATTGGCCTAATTCTGCTCTGCATGCATTATTTGGTGTTTTACGTTGTACACTGAGGATGTTTTTGCAGAATTCTGCATGCAGAGTCTCAATTTGGTGTTTGTCCCATTTTGTGAATTCTTGGTTGGTGAGCGGACCCCAGACCTCAGAACCATAAAGGGCAATGGGTTCTATAACTGATTCAAGTATTTTTAGCCAGATCCTAATTGGTATGTCAAATTTTATGTTCCTTTTGATGGCATAGAAGGCCCTTCTTGCCTTGTCTCTCAGATCGTTCACAGCTTTGTGGAAGTTACCTGTGGCGCTGATGTTTAGGCCGAGGTATGTATAGTTTTTTGTGTGCTCTAGGGCAACGGTGTCTAGATGGAATTTGTATTTGTGGTCCTGGCAACTGGACCTTTTTTGGAACACCATTATTTTTGTCTTACTGCTCTCTCTCTCTCTCTCTCTCTCTCTCTCTCTCTCTCTCTCTCTCTCTCTCTCTCTCTCTCTCTCTCCGTCTCTATCTCTCTCTCTCTCTGTCTCTCTCCCTGTCTCTCTCTATCTTTGATGGGCCAGTGTGTTGACAAGGCCGCTGGACCTGCCTCTGGGGCGCTGTTGATTTACAGGGAGGACCTCTAACCCAGGAACTATTAACTAATTTACAGATTTATTCCAGTTACACACATATGCCCCCGCACCCCGCCAAACACACACTCATAAATGTATACACACGCACACAAACACACACACACAGTCAATACATGTATATACACTCTCTCTCACACACACACATACACACACATTAACCCGCACCCACCCCATCACACACACACACACAGCTATGCAGTGGGACCAGAGTGTGATTATGAGGTTGAACCTCTCTACTGCACGGTTCTGCTAAAAGGTCAAGCATTAAAGGGGTATGCCACATCTCAAAGACAATGAGAGTGCAGTTCTCCCTAACCCCATTGTCTCTCTCTCTCTTTCTCTCTCTCTCTCTCTCACACACACACACACACACAGCCAACCGCTTAGTAATGGCACTGTTGATTGGCCAGATCAATCACTATTTGCCTTAAAGCAAGGCTCTCTATGTAATAGCCAAAATGTCCTTGGCGTTTAGGCCCTAACTGTGTTTTCACATTACTTAATGCCATTAAAGTAACTTCAGTCATTAGTTACTGCCATTGACATAGACCGGACAGTCTCTTTCCATCCACTCTGATGTGGAGTGTTCTCACATAGCATTGATGTGATGGCGGTTGTTTTTCCACACCATGTGACCTGACCTGGAAAAGCTTTGGGCCCTAGTTAGTGGTTATACTTGGGGTCATGAGTTTTTCCTGGTCAGGTTTCATGGTAAGGAAAAACTCCTGTCCTTAGAGTTACAGTATGTAGTGGGTTTTGGTATAGAGAGACTAGATCATCACCCTACAGAAGATGTAGTATCTAACAATCCTGCAGCAACAGGAAATGTGAATCATTATGGACATTTTTGTAAGGGTCGATACATTTTTCGTAAGGGAAAATCAAGTCTGAAATTTCAAAGTGGAAATTATAAACTTCAGAAGCCTTTTTAAACCTCAAATACACTACACGTTTTACATTTCCTGCATTGCAATGATCAAATTAAGATCCTACATTTGTAAATCTTTCTAGGCTTGGGAAAAGGAGGGTATCCCACTGTAAATGCCAGGGGTATGGAAGCAGGGGAATACAGAAAGGCAATCAGGAGGCACAACCTACCATGCTTTAGAGAGGGTCACCTAGCAACAGGCGCTAAACGGGCGCTAGCGTGGCAACAGCATGGCAGGGGCCTGGGTTAAGGAATCAGGGGGAGCGAGGGTGAGGGTAAGGTTGTGTGCTTTACTGGGGTACGGTTAGGGGGTATGGGGTACAGCTCAGAGCGGTACAGTTTGAGTAAATGGGCTTAAGAGGACAATGTCACCCACTAGTTGGCCAGTCGATGTGACAAGGCCCCAAGATGGAGGAGATTCCTGAAGAGGAGAGTTGGGTCTATGGGAGAGGAGAGGAGAGGAAAGAGAGTAGAGGAGAGGGGGCCCTGTACTGAACACACACTCTAACACTTTAACTAACTCTGTACTGTACCTTTGGTGAACTTCTTTAAACAAGCTTGTGTGTGTCAACACCCAAACTCACACACGCTCATACACACTCCAGGTGCCTCTCCATATGGGCAGGTGTGTGTGTGTGGTCCTTGTAAATGAAGTGGAGGACACCCAGCTGAATCCACTCCTACGTAGCTAGTATCTATCAACGTCAGTTCCAGGCAACCAGGGAGCAGGCACTTATCAGATTAAATAGCGGTGTAGAACAAATACCACCACAAGTGAGTGTGTGTGTGTTTCGTGACTGAAGTCTCACATCTAACACACACTCACCTGTGGTGGTATTTGTTCTACACATTGTCTGCAGCCCAGGTGATTGACAGAGACACCTCATGGTGGAGCCAAGAGCTTTCACCTGCTTTTCACTGACACCTGCTCTGTAACCTGTCAACTGGTAGAGAGAGAAAGATCTGAGTGACTGGAGCTAACACACCACACACACTCTATTCTTTAGACACTGCGTAAGAAAGCCATTCTCTGGCAGCACATCTCTATTCAACAACCCACTATCTATTTAATATGTAGTCTTAAGGCCTTGCTAGAGAGGGGATGGGGGGGAAGAGGGCTTTCACAGTTGAATAATAGAGGAGAGCGTTTTATGTGAGTAAAAACTGTTATTAGCCTGTCAACGTCTCAATAGGGCCGGATGCAGGGGGATGACTTCTGCATTTGCTTCTTGTTGAAGCTAACACTGTGTGGTACAAGGCTTGTAATACTTCAATGTCCACATATTTACATATATACAAAAAAAGCAATTAACAAATCACTCCACTAGTGCAGAGTGGATTTACACTTGGCTAGGAGGCTATCTCAACATTAACCAAGCCTTGCAGGAGTGTTGAAGACTAGCAGATACAGTTTTTATCTCAGCCGGGAGTTTGTTCCACTCTACCACTGGTGTATATTAAAACGTGTTCTGGCCAGTACCGCTCTTGAATTGACATGGCACAAAATCTGTGGCACTGCCTCTCATGGTGTTGGAATGAAAGTCCCTAACAGTAGTAAGATAGTTCTTTAGATACTGGGGGACTGTACCATATGCAATTTGATGGGCCAATCCCAGCTTCAGCTGAATTACCCTTGATGAAGTTAGGGGAGCTACTGTACCAGGTAGTGCATGCATAGTTAAAGTGAGGCTGCACTAAAACTAAGTGTTTTCAAGGTCCCTTTATCTAGAAGTTTGGCTTTTCTGGACAAGAATGTCACTTTCTGGTTGATCTTGGCAATTACTTTCTGCCCCATGTTCTCCCCTGTCAGAATCCTGTCTAGTTCACAGCCTAAGTATTTAACACAGTTGTTGGCTGTAACCACTGTCACCCACCCAAACTCTAAAACCTGGTGATCTACCTAGCCTAATTTTACAGCCAAATAAAATGAAGAGACAGCTTGTCGTCTGACAGCCTGTTACTGATACTCGCCAGTTCTGCACTACCATACTCTTGTCTTTGTGAGAGACCAAAAGAGCTGAATCGTCTGCATATAAAAACAGTTGACAGGAACAAGCTGATTTCATATCATTGATACTGTATATAACAGGAAGAGTAGTGGCCCTAAAACTCAGCTGATTAACCTTGCATCTGATAAGGTGCCATTGACATCAACCCTCTAATACCTTCCTGACAGATGCGACATGAACCACTCTACTGCTATGCTGCTAAAACTAAGGCCCTTAGCTTGTAGAGTATTATCTGGTGGTCTACTGTATCAAAGGTTTTCTGACGGACCAGTAACACCATCCCACAGAATTGTCCATCATCAATCTCTTTCTTATTACGGTCGGTTAAATACAGTAAACATGAATCAGTTGAAAGTGACTTTCTAAAACCGGAATGCAAATCATACATCAGAGCATTATTGGACATGTACAGGTCAATTTGCTCATAGATAATCTTCTCCAGAACTTTGGACAGGACTCCCAGAATAGATCAACTGTAATTACCTTGGTCTACCTTGCTACCTTTCTTGTGTAGTGGCATAACCATAGCAAGTTTCAAGTCATTTGGGACCCTCCGTTGCTCTATTGAGAGATTTATGATATAGGTGATGCAGGGTGAAATATGTTCAGCAGCGTCTTTTAACAAACTTGGCAGGCATATTCTCCAGACCAGTTGCTTTAGAATATTTCAATTCAGCTAACCACTTAGTTACTTTGCATTGTGAAACCTTAGCAAAACCAAAGGAGTCCGCTAGAACCCCCTGCTGCACATGACTTTCACCATACAACCCAAGGTGATCAGGCAGCTTATCAACAAGCTCTTTGGCCAAGTGTTGAAACGGTCTACCACCTTGGTCCTGTCAGATAAAATCTCCCAATTTTTGCTCAGACTGACTTTACTTGCTGTGGTTTTGAGCCTTTTGCAGTAGCCCAGCTGTTTAAGAGAGTGACAACGTTTCTTTAGATTGTTCCTGTGTTCTTCGATTTTGTCATGGAAGTAGGACCTCTTTGCCTCATTACACATTTTTCTCACCTCATTTCTCAATTTATTGAAAATAATACAATCAGACTGATCTGTAGACTTCATACATTAACAAAAAAAAAAGTTGTTTCTCTTGTTGATAGCATAAAAAATGTCATTATTCATCCATGGTTCAGACCTCTGCTTAACCCTAACAGTTTTCATGGGTGCAAAGTCAACAACATTTAAAAACATCCCTTTAAAAAGTTCCCAAGCTTTCTCAATATCATTGCACTGCAGTACGGGTGACAGTCAACACGTGAAATTGTCTTTGATCTTCATTGTTTTATGTTGATTAAACAACTTTCTCTGGCTTTTCCATAAGTTATAGAGTGGTCACTCTTACCACCAGCCTCGTACGAACCATCCTGATCTACACGTATAGCGAAACAGGATGTGAGCTTGCGAGATCAGGATGGTTCGTACGAGGCTGTCATACCACGACCCACTCTGGGATATCATAGACCTGTCAGAAACCAGAATTAGATCAATAACGGTTCGACTAGAGTGGCAGACACTTGTGGGTTCCTTAATCAGCTGAAACAGATCAAATGAATGACAGACACTGGTGAATGCTTTGAGCATAGCATCAGTGTTAAAATCACCAGTCATTATAACCTCAGAGCTCTCAAAACCTGCACATTTGGAACATGTCCTCCAGTAGGTCATAAAAGTTACATTGGTCGGGGAGTCTGTTACAAGCACCAGCTAAGATTGGTTTGCTCTTGGGTAGGAGGATGTCCACCCAAACAGCCTCAACAAGTGCATGTTTACGATCAATCCTCTGGTTAAAACAAATGTCTGCTCTTATGTGCACACAGACTCCTCCCCCATTGCAAATCCGGTCTTTCCTCAAAACCATGTCATTCTCAATTTCAATTTCCAAATCACTAATAGAACAGTCCAGTCCAGCCATGACTCCGTAAAGCACACAATCCCAGCATTGCTACTGCCAATAAACATATGAATCTCGTCGATGTTTGGTAGAAGGCTACGGACATTCAGAGTTATGAAATGCAAACCATGTTGTTGTTACTCGGTGGTAGATCTTCTCCTATCTTTACCTCTATAATGCTCCTGTTTAATTTTCTCTGAAAGTGTTGCCAGGATGTTATACAAGATCAGTAGCTAGCTACCAGTCAAAGAGTCAGCCTGAGAGGTCTTGTACATGTGCCAGAGAAGGAGAAAGATGGAGAGACAAAGTGAATGAGAGCTCTAGTGGAACTGTAGTATCACCTGAACCACAGAGCAGCAGAGCGATCATCTCTCTTCCCAGCTGCAGGGACAGCACATCAATTATGTATCAGAGAGAATCGCTTTGTCCCCCTCACCGCCCGCCTGACCTGTCGCCCAATAGGTGTGTGTGTGTGTGTGTGTGTGTGTGTGTGTGTGCGGTGCGTGTGTGTGCACGTCTGTGTGTGTGTGTGGCTGCTGGCTACTCAATAGGATAGACCTTTTATTAAGTGGCTAGTGCACTCGGCCAGTCCCTATGGATTGCCCCTGGCTCCAGTCGATACACAGATCTGTCCCTCTCTCTCTATTCTTCACTTCTATTACCTGGACGCGCACACAACAGCCTGCTAATAATGCATTTTGTCACGCCCTGGCTCTGGGGACACTTGTATGTTGAGCCAGGGTGTGCATTTCATTTGTTTATCTAGTATGTGTATTTCTATGTTGGCCTGAGTGGCTCCCAATCAGAGGCAATGAGTGTCAGCTGTCGTTGGTTGTCTCTGATTGGGAGCCATATTTAAACTGTCTGTTTCCCATTTGTGTTTGTGGGATCTTGTTTCAAGTCTGTTTATGTTAGACCGTGAACTGTCACGTATCGTTTGTTGTTTTGATCGTGTCTCTAATTAAAGAGTATGTTTGCCTGCAACGCTGCGCCTTGGTCCTCTGTTCCCGACGATCGTGACACATTTAGACAACGTTGTGGGGATTTTTGGGATATGATACACTTTCATGTGTGTTAGTGGTGTATCTTCCTTGGTGGATTGTGTAGTAGAATATACTTTTCTCCTAAGTAATTCATTTGCAATCAATTAGCTTACTATTTTCAGTCAGGTGTAGGCTATTACAAGACGCATTGTGAACCGATTGTGATCAGATCTTCCTGAACACCTCCAGAGGTAGTCAGGGACACATTGTGTCTGGATATCTTACAAGGTATAAACAAGGCATATCTGTGACTGCGTGTCTGCCACAGTGGAACAACCCCACCTCATCTCTCCACCCTCCCTCTTCCCATATCCCCCAGTACATTCCAGTGTGGATTGGGAGACAGAACAGCAGAATTCCGTTGTTATCCCTCTACTATATTCCTCAATTAACCCAGGAATGTCCCGGCTTTATTTGCCCAGGGCCAAGTTACATCAGGAATGCCTGTCTCTGTTGAGTCCCAAATGGCACCCTATTCCCTACTGTACTGTATATAGTACAGTTATTTTACCGGCCCTGGTAAAAAGTAGTGTACTATATAGGGAATAGGGTGCCATTTGGGACACAACCTCTGTGTTATGTGTTAGCATGCATGGCGAGGCTCCAGAGATCCATTGGGGTAAGGGTAGCTCATCTGTCTCTCTCCCCCACATAGGGCAGCCCGAGCTAGGGGAGTGATGAAGCGGAGCTCCCTGGCCCATCTAAATTAACCTGGTCCATTTTCAGGGTCGCACACACCACCGGTAGCCCTGTCGATAATGCTAATCTAATTAGGTGTGTGTATGTGTCCACCAACAAAATATTTCCTGTTGAATTCCCTGAATGCCAACGACACGTCACTCTGTTGCACCATTGAGGGTGTGTGTGTGTGTGTTGATGCACGTGTGTGTCTCTGGAGACTAATAAGATGAGATGAATACGAATGCAGCAACAGTACCTCCAATTATGGGTAAATAAACACTAAAGCAAATATTTTCTTCTCATTACTTTCAAAGCAGCGACTCTAATGGTTGCTGTACAGGTAAAGACAAAGCTCATCTGGGACCTGTTTTCATGTCCAGGAGTGGTTGAACAGCATCTTTTACATTTCCCGGCCAATGCAAGGCATCCAGCCTTTATCAGTCTAAGGTGTTTGATTTAGGTTCCAGTCTCTCTGGAGGCATGGGTTAGAATCAATGTTCTTGTTCGTTCAAGTCTTCAATGCCTGTGTCTCTTCAGTTGCTCTACCATTCTGCAGCTTTTCTATTTGGGCGGCAGGTAGCTTAGCGCATAAGAGCGTTGGGACAGTAACCGAAAGGTTGCTGGTTTGAATCCCTGAGCTGATTAGGTGAAAAATCTGCCAATGTGCCCTTGAGCAATGCACTTAACCCTAATTCTTCCTGTAAGTCGCTCTGGATAAGAGTGTCTGCTAATTGACTAAAATGTCAATACTGAACTTTAAAACAAATCTGAACTTTGACATAGACATTTTTCTTCAAATGAATCTATGGTTCGCTCTCTCTAGGCTATATGGAGTTTTTAAAGTACAATAGGTTATATATTCTGACTATAAGCTTTCTTTTAAGTGCTCAGCTAGCTAACCTCTGTATCTCTCCAGCTAGTGTCTGCTAGCATCCCAGAGGTGTACAGTACTAGTCCATGGCTGCATCCCAAACAGCACCCTATTTCCTACATAGTGCACTACTTTTAGCCAAAGACCTATGGGCCCTGGTCAATAGTAGTGCACTATTTAGGGAATAGGGTGCCATTTGGGATGAATTCCATAGCTCCTATAATAGTGCATCTCTGCTGTAGGAAGGAGCTGCTTATGGAGGAAATGATGTCTAATGAAAACCATCTCCTGGCCTGATGGTCTCCTGCTCTGTCCAGGGACTCCTTAATTAATACCCCCATATAGACTCATAAACTCCTCAAGGGAGGACCATGCCAACATAGACAGAAACTACCCAGGCCGAGTGACTGTAGGAGGCTGGGCTGGGGTTGGGATACAGTAGGGCTGGTGTGAGGGAGGGGGAGAATGTATTTTAGGAATGCTGATGTGAATGATACTGCGGTGTTTCTGTGTGTTGGTGTTGGGATTGTTTGAGAGAATGGATGAGTTTGACAGTGTTGGGAGGATGGTATTCCTCCAGTGGACAGACAATGGATACACATGGTCCAACTGATCCCAAAAGTTGACTTTATGAAACACTTTACAGGGGAAGAAGTAAGGTGTTTTCTAATGGCGAAGTCCCTGCTCATGCCACATCAGGGCCCCACCCAGCTGAACCAAAACCCCTCCGAAAGCTTCTTCGATCCCCCTGTCCAGTCCCCACCCTACCTCTGTGATCCCTCCATCCTCACCCTGCCCTGCCTTGCGGAGCTCTGCTGAGCCCTGGATGAATGGCCAGGGGAACCAGGGGAAATGACAGTCCTGCTGTAATATCCTCCATCCTCCATCCTGGGACCAGACATCTGCTGTACAGACACAGACACAAGCACAAAGGGTCCCACAGGGCCAGAGCTGAGCCCCTAGGAAGGATGGTGGTTGTACTCTGGTAGAAAGCCATGGCCCTCCTAAACCCGCCTTCCTCTCCACCCTCATGCCTCTTCACCTCACCTTTCCTCTCCACTCTCTTGCCTTTCCCCTCAGCAGTACCCCTCTACACATGCCTCCATGTTACCTCAGTCTCCACTCTTCCCTTACCCCCCTGATCCCTCACCCATGTACCACTCTATCCACATGATCCCCCATTCTCTACTCCTTGTGCCTCTCTGCCCATATTCCCTACTCACTTGATAGGGAGGTGCGTTGTTGAATGAAAGGCAGGTGCGTGATTGGGCGCAGGGCAGACCTGTTCTCACAGAAGATCCAATAAGATCCTATATAATCCTTGTAACACCGAAGCAGGTATGCCATATCCTGCGCAGGCTGGCATGTGCGTCAGGAATATGCTCCTCCTGCCAGGGGAAACAGCTGCCGCGCACCTTTAGGGCCTTATAGGCTTTAAAGAGAAGTTCCCCCCATGTGCCTGTCTGCCTGCCTCTCATAAACAACCATGGAGAACAGAGACACTGCTCCTCCTCTGACGTCTCTGACAGGCCTCTAGTTGAATTCCGTGTGTCTGAAGTTTGTCAGTTTCTTGAAGACTGAGACGAATCCACACCAAAGCTCTGAGCTCAGAGAGAAAATGCTTGAGGTCTTTTAGTTTGTCTGCTTGGCCCTTTCTGTCTCTTTGTACTACTCTTCCATGTGGTCCAGTTCTTCAGACCCACTTTCCACAATGGTCAGAGTTAGCTACTCTCCATCCAGACCAAGAACAGAGATCCGTCCCTCTGTACACATGACAGAAACCAGGTCAAACACATGCCCTCTCTACCAGATTATGTTCACAGTCCATAATCTGTGTGATTGAAGGATTAATGCAGGAAATTATCCATAATCTGTGATCCATAATCTGGGTGTAATGCATCTAAGGCTTACTGATGTGATAGATAAGGACTGGTGTTAGCCTAGCTCTGGGGTGGGGTTCTGTAGGTGGGTGTGGTTGGCTAGCTCTGGGGTGGGGTACTGTAGGTGGGTGTGGTTGGCTAGCTCTGGGGTAGGGTACTGTAGGTGGGTGTGGTTGGCTAGCTGTGGGGTATTGTAGGTGGGTGAGGTTGGCTAGCTGTGGGCTATTGTAGGTGGGTGAGGTTGGCTAGCTCTGGGGTGGGGTACTGTAGGTGGGTGTGGTTGGCTAGCTCTGGGGTAGGGTACTGTAGGTGGGTGTGGTTGGCTAGCTGTGGGGTATTATAGGTGGGTGAGGTTGGCTAGCTGTGGGGTATTGTAGGTGGGTGAGGTTGGCTAGCTCTGGGGTATTGTAGGTGGGTGAGGTTGGCTAGCTCTGGGGTAGGGTACTGTAGGTGGGTGTGGTTGGCTAGCTGTGGGGTATTGTAGGTGGGTGAGGTTGGCTAGCTGTGGGGTATTGTAGGTGGATGAGGTTGGCTAGCTGTGGGGTATTGTAGGTGGGTGAGGTTGGCTAGCTCTGGGGTATGGGTGGGGTCTGG
>NW_028164395.1:10000-52500 GCF_964263955.1 Coregonus lavaretus | reverse complement strand
AAAATGTTAAACAATATACCTGGTAGCGTTTCCATACGTGACAGAGATGAAAATCTCTGTTAGAAAGAGGGGGAATCAAAAGATGCAACAACTAGGATGGGTTGATAATATGACTAGGATTGTGCCTTTGGCTTCTGGACAACGAAATAAAGTTTATATGAAAACCAATAGAACAAGGGCTCCCGAGTGGCACAGCGGTCTAAGGCACTGCATCTCAGTGCTTGAGGCGTCACTACAGACCCCCTGGTTCGATTCCAGGCTGTATCACAACTGGCCGTCATTGGGTGTCCCATAGGGCGGCGCACAATTGGCCCAGCGTCGTCTGGGTTTGGCCGGTGTAGGCCGTCATTGTAAATAAGAATTTGTTCTTAACTTGCCTTTTGTTTGGAGTGCTCCAAGTGAGCAATGAGCATGTGTCTGGTTTTTCTGTCCTGATAATATTGAGGGAGCGCGCGCGCCTGAGCACGATTAGAAGTACCTGGCCTGCTGCTCGGAAATGTAGGAAAGTGTTTTATTTTTTTACATCCGTTGCGAATGATAACATATTAAAACTTCAGTTCTTCTCAGTAAGTTACAGTATTTGAAAAATCTTTCCAACAATCGCCCCCTCGATAATCACCAATCCTTGAAAGAGCAATGGAAGTTATTGTCACGGTTTCGGCCGAGGCTGCTCCTCCTCCTGGTTCGGGCAGGCTTCGGCGGTCGTCGTCCCCGGAGTACTAGCTGCCACCGATCTATGTTTCATGTTCGTTTGGTTTTGTCTTGATGTTGTACACCTGTGTCTTGTTAGTCCTCGTTAGTGTCCTATTTAGTTCTCGTTGTGTGTGTTTGTCTTTGTGTGTGATTGCTCTTCTGTTTCGTGTTGGAGCTACGTACTTCCCTCCAGTGTTTTGGAGAGGTTTTTCGCACATGTTAGTGCGCCGTTTGATTGACGCCTGTGTGCGCCGTTATTTCGCCTTCGGGCTTATTGTGCTTATTTTCTACGTGAATATTGCACTAAAGTCTTTTGGACTGAGCTTCTGCGTCCTGCGCTTGATTCATGCACCACACCCACCTTCAGCACCCCTTGACAGAATCACACACCAAAATGGAATCAGCAGGATCTGCAGTTACGCCTGAGTCGCTCGAGGAGCATGTTCGCGGCCAAGATGACCAGATACGACAACTGGGGACCGCTCTACAAGACGTCATCAACACCCTGCACCGATGGGAGGCCAGCGGGGTACCCACACCTCCACCTACCCTGCCAACCCCATCGGCCGGTCCACCAGTCCCAGGTCCGGAACCCAGGGGGATTCGGCTCTCGCTCCCGAGGGCGTATGACGGAACAGCTGCCGGGTGTCAGGGGTTCCTCCTGCAGGTGGAGCTCTACCTGGCCACTGTACAACCGGTGCCCTCGGGACACGAGAGCGTTTCCGCCCTCATCTCCTGTCTCACGGGCAAGGCGTTGGAGTGGGCTAACGCCGAGTGGAGGAAGATGGACGCCAACACCATCTCCTACGCCGAGTTCTCCCGCCGCTTCAAGGCCGTGTTCGACCATCCACCTGAGGGCAAAGCGGCGGGGGAGCGTCTAGTCCACCTGAGACAGGGGAGGAGGAGCGCACAGGTGTTTGCTCTAGAGTTCCGGACTCTAGCGGCGGACGCAGGGTGGAATGAACGGGCCCTCATCGACAATTTTCGATGTAGCCTACGGGAGGACGTTCAACGTGAGTTGGCCTGCAGGGATACCCATCTCACCTTCGACCAGTTGGTCGATATGTCCATCCGTCTGGACACCCTGCTGGCCACCCGTGGACGTCCCGAGGGGGGTCCGTCCATTCCGCCCTCCGGCACCTCCGAGCCGAGCCCTATGGAGCTCGGGGGTGCCGGCGCTAGAGAAAGGAAGAGGAGGAGCCCGAGGGGGCCTGTCTCCTGCACCAAGTGCGGTCGTGGAGGGCACACTGCGGCCAGGTGCTGGGGAGGGTTCTCCGGGGGAGAAGACAACAGGCCACGCACTGGGGGGGCCTCCCAGGTGAGTAGAAGTCCCACTTACCCAGAGCTTTCTGTTGCGCACTTTTGTATACCTGTGTGTTTTCCACAGGTTGCACCTCATTCCCAGCATAAGGCGCTAGTAGATTCAGGCGCAGCTGGGAATTTTGTTGATCGGAAGTTTTGTTTAGATTTAGGGATCCCTCTCCTACCTGTTGACAAACCTTTTCCCGTTCATGCCTTAGATAGCCGCCCGTTGGGGTCGGGGTTGATTAGGGAGATCACAGCACCACTTAGGATGTGTGCGCAAGGGGGTCATGAAGAGACTATACAGCTGTATCTGATCGACTCTCCTGCGTACCCAGTGGTGCTGGGAATTCCCTGGTTAAGCACCCATAACCCTGCTATTTCGTGGCAACAGAGGGCTCTCGATGGGTGGTCTGCTCAGTGCGAGGGGCGATGTCTGGGTGTTTCCGTGGGGGTGACTTCGGTGGAAAGTCCAAACCAAGTGCCCGCACTGCACATTCCGCCTGAATATGGGGATTTAGCTCTCGTGTTTAGTAAAACTAGGGCGACGCAGTTGCCTCCTCATAGACAGGGGGATTGTGCGATTGATCTCCAGGCAGGAGCAGCGCTCCCACGGAGCCACGTGTATCCTTTGTCTCAAGAGGAGAGAAAAGCTATGGAGACTTACATAGCCGAATCTTTGAGACAGGGATACATTCGGCCCTCCACTACTCCCGCCTCCTCGAGTTTCTTTTTTGTGAAGAAGAAAGATGGAGGGTTGCGCCCGTGCATTGATTACCGTGGTCTCAATAAGATTACTGTGAAATACAGTTATCCACTCCCTCTGATTGCGACCATGACAGAGTCATTGCATGGAGCGCGGTTTTTCACAAAATTGGATCTCAGGAGCGCGTATAACTTGGTGCGCATTAGGGGGGGCGACGAATGGAAGACAGCGTTTAGTACCACGTCAGGTCATTTCGAATATCTCGTCATGCCATATGGGTTGATGAATGCTCCATCAGTCTTCCAATCCTTCGTAGATGACATTTTCCGGTATATGCAGGGACAAGGGGTGGTCGTGTACATTGATGACATTCTGGTGTACTCGTCTACCCGAGCCGAGCATATAACCCTGGTGCGTCGTGTATTGAGGAGGCTGTTGGAGCACGACCTATATGTCAAGGCAGAGAAATGTCTGTTTTTCCAGGAGTCGGTCTCCTTTTTGGGTTATCGGTTGTCCGCGTCAGGGGTGAGAATGGAGGTGGATCGTGTGTCCGCTGTGCGTAATTGGCAAACTCCAACCACTGTAAAAGAGGTGCAGCAGTTCTTGGGCTTTGCGAATTACTACCGGAGGTTTATCCGGGGTTTTGGACAGGTGGCAGCTCCCATCACGTCCCTTCTGAAAGGGGGTCCGGTGCGCCTGCAGTGGTCAGCTGATGCGGACAGGGCCTTTAGGAGACTGAAGGACCTGTTTTCGTCGGCTCCGGTGCTGGCGCATCCGGATCCCGCATTACCCTTTCAGGTTGAGGTAGACGCGTCTGAGGCTGGTATAGGGGCCGTTCTCTCTCAACGGTCCGGCACGCCACCTAAACTCCGCCCCTGTGCTTTTTACTCAAAAAAGCTCAGCCCGGCGGAGCGTAACTATGACGTTGGGGACAGGGAGCTGTTAGCTGTAGTTCAAGCCCTTAAGGTGTGGAGGCATTGGCTTGAGGGGGCTCAACACCCTTTCCTCATTTTGACTGACCATCGGAACCTGGATTACATCCGGGCAGCGAGGAGACTGAACCCTCGCCAGGCTCGATGGAGTATGTTTCTCACCAGGTTCGTATTTAAAATCACGTACATCCCTGGGTCCCAGAATGGTAAGGCAGATGCGCTGTCCCGGCGGTATGACACGGAGGAGAGGTCCGTTGAGCCTACTCCCATACTACCGGAGTCTTGCCTTGTGGCACCGGTGGTGTGGGAGGTCGATGCCGAGATCGAGCGAGCGTTGCGTACCGACCCCAGCCCTCCACAGTGTCCTGAGGGTCGGAAGTACGTTCCGCTCGAGATTCGGGATCGACTCATTTACTGGGCTCACACGTCACCCTCCTCTGGACATCCGGGTATTGGCCGGACAGTGCATTGCCTTAGCACTAAATACTGGTGGCCCACTTTGGCTAGGGATGTGAGGGTTTATGTCTCCTCCTGCTCGGTGTGCGCCCAGTGTAAGGCGCCCCGACATCTGCCCAGGGGTAAGTTACAACCCCTGCCCGTTCCACAACGACCATGGTCCCACCTCTCGGTGGATTTTGTGACAGACCTTCCCCTCTCTCAGGGGAATACCACCATCCTGGTCGTTGTGGACCGGTTCTCTAAGGCCTGTCGTCTTCTCCCTATGTCGGGTCTTCCTACTGCCCTACAGACCGCTGAGGCCCTATTTACCCACGTCTTCCGGCATTACGGGGTACCCTAGGATATAGTGTCTGATCGAGGCCCCCAGTTTACCTCCCGTGTTTGGAGAGCGTTCATGGAGCGTTTGGGGGTCTCGGTTAGCCTTACCTCAGGGTACCACCCGGAGAGTAACGGGCAGGTAGAACGTGTCAACCAGGATGTGGGTAGGTTTCTGAGGTCGTATTGCCAGGGCCGGCCGGAGGAGTGGGCACGGTACATTCCCTGGGCCGAGATGGCCCAGAACTCTCTCCGCCACTCCTCTACCAACCTAACCCCCTTCCAATGTGTGTTAGGTTACCAGCCGGTTCTGGCACCTTGGCAGCAGAGCCAGATCGAGGCCCCTGCGGTGGATGATTGGATGAGGCGCTCGGAAGAGACGTGGAACGCTGCCCACGTCCACCTGCAGCGGGCCGTCCTTCGTCACAAGGCGAGCGCCGATCTCCACCGCAGTGAGGGGCCGGTGTACGGTCTGGCTCTCTACCAGAAACCTACCCCTCCGCCTGCCCTGCCGGAAGCTGGGTCGGCGGTTTGTGGGGCCCTTTAAAGTCCTGAGAAGATTGAACGAGGTGTGTTATAGGTTACATCTACCTGTTGAGTATAAGAATATTAACCCCTCGTTCCATGTGTCTCTTCTCAGGCCGGTGGTAGCTGGTCCACTCCAGGACAATGAGATAGGGGAGACTCCTCCGCCCCCACTGGACATCGAGGGGGCTCCGGCGTACACCGTTCGGTCCATCTTGGTCTCCAGTATCTCGTGGAGTGGGAGGGGTACGGCCCGGAGGAGCGGTGCTGGGTGCCGCGGAGGGACATCCTAGACCCATCTCTCCTGTCGGAGTTCCACCGGGACCATCCCGCGCGCCCTGCTCCGCGTCCTCCTGGTCGTCCCCGAGGCCGGGGTCGGCGCACGGCTGGAGCTGCGCGTCAAGGGGGGGGTACTGTCACGGTTTCGGCCGAGGCTGCTCCTCCTCCTGGTTCGGGCAGGCTTCGGCGGTCGTCGTCCCCGGAGTACTAGCTGCCACCGATCTATGTTTCATGTTCGTTTGGTTTTGTCTTGATGTTGTACACCTGTGTCTTGTTAGTCCTCGTTAGTGTCCTATTTAGTTCTCGTTGTGTGTGTTTGTGTGTGATTGCTCTTCTGTTTCGTGTTGGAACTACGTACTTCCCTCCAGTGTTTTGGAGAGGTTTTTCGCACATGTTAGTGCGCCGTTTGATTGACGCCTGTGTGCGCCGTTATTTCGCCTTCGGGCTTATTGTGCTTATTTTCTACGTGAATATTGCACTAAAGTCTTTTGGACTGAGCTTCTGCGTCCTGCGCTTGATTCATGCACCACACCCACCTTCAGCACCCCTTGACAGTTATAGGCTTACTGTTGCATTTACCTATAAGCTATGAGTTACATGGCTAATTTCTTTAGCCACCAATGGATCACGGTGGATCAATGTGTCCGTATGGCAGAGGCTGGTGATCTCGCATTAGTTTATTTGTAACTTTTAGATTTGTATCATTTTAATTCAGATTTTTATGATTAACCACATGAAAATTATTTTGAGAAACTAAAATGTTATTGAAATGAAACTGTTCCATGAAAATGTGCATATGAAAATCATAACTTCATGCACAACGGTAGAAATTGTATGATAAATTGTAAGCTTCACCAAACTTGAAACTCATGCGCCGCCTATGAAGTCTTTATAATAAAATAATTGCCTCCATGTTGCCTATAGGCTACTTTGAAGCAAGGTATGACATGCCTCATAATATGAAATTAAACATTCAGGTTTCAAACAATTAAGTACTTTTTTTAAATGCATGCTGCCCCCAGCTCACATTGTAAAGTGGTGGTTGATGCGTTGATAGCCTGTTGTCTGCACTTGAATTGTGAATGGAAGGCGCGCTTCAGTTGCCAGTTGAGAAAATACACACAGGCCAATTTAATTCCACTAAATGTAGCAAATTAACCTATAAAAACCTATAGACTGATAAGCATGATGGTCATATGTATTTACATCGATTGGTATTTCGATGTTTTATAATTGGAATGTGATACAAAACGAGGCAACGGTGTGCTTTAGGACCAATCCGGATGCCTCCGAGCGGTCGGGTAGGCTGTTTGGAGTGTTTATCCGACTGGATAAAAAAAGTATAATAATAAATCAATATTATGTCCCCCCCACTTCTAAAAGTGCGCCCCTGGGTATTTCCATCAATTATTTAACAATGGGATTTTTTTATCCTGGTCATTTTAGCCGCAACAGGCCCAATTGCCTGCTAACAGAAACCCTGGTGTGTGTGTGTGTGTGTGTGAGGTCTGTAAACATACACAACACATAATCAGTGTGTGCGTTGGTGGTATGTGCTTAACGGCGCATACCTCAGTATATGTCATGCGCCAGAGTGTGTGTGTATGCGTGCTCTCCAAATATGTGTGTCTAAATAAACATATGGAGGTGCGCTGGCTGAGCTGAGCAGAAAAGGCTGATTCAGCACAGCTCCTCCATCTTGCAGCAGCAGTCAGGGGAGGGCAGCCTGGCGGGGGATGTTCTCAGAGACACTCTCATCATGGGGCTTGTCTTCCACTGTTTGCCTGCCTGCCTCCACGTCTCCCTGGATGTACCTGCACGTATTTCATTAAAGCCCTTTTATCGCTAGCCTGCTTTGTTGTAATCCTTAATCCTGCACCATCATTACACCTGCTGCTGCTGCTGATGCAGTGACGGTGTTTGTGTGTGTGAGTGGGGAGTGTGTGTGTGGGGAGTGTGTGTGTGTACGTGTGTGCGTGCTGAGACTGAGACTCCTCTACACAGCCTGGGGATAGCACACTATGTATGTATCATCCAGTGTTTTTCTGCCAGTGTGTCTGTCAGCACGTCTGTAGAAGCAGCAACGTGATAATTCTAGGTGATTATAAAACGGGGAGGACTGGGAACGATCAAACAGTTTCTATCAACAACAGCTATCAGCTGTAACACAGTACAGTACTGTCATCCTCTAGGACTGGAACTAGCTAGCTAGTCTAGGTCCAAAAGGCTTCTTAACAGATACTATACCCAAGCCATAAGACTCCTGAACAGCTAATCAAATGGCTACCTGGACTATTTGCATTCTTCCCCCCCCCCCCACCTCCCCACCCCCTCTGTTATGCTGCTGCTACTCTCTGTTTATTATCTATGCATAGTCACTTTAACTCAACCTACATGTACATATTACCTCAATTACCTCGACTAACCTGTGCCCCCTCATATATTTTTTACTTATCTATTTTTTTACTTAACACTTTTTTTTCTTAAAACTGCATTGTTGGTTAAGGGCTGTAAGTAAGCATTTCACTGTAATGTCTACACCTGTTGTATTCGGCGCATGTGACAAATACATTTTGATTTTATTTGATCTGTTCATCCAGGTTCACAACCTCTTAGAGTAAGTAGTAGAAGTGCTGATCCAGGAACCCGGTCCATGCAATCATATTCATTATGATCTAAGACGCAAAACTGATCCTAGATCAGCACTCCTACTCTGAGACGCTTTATGAATATGGGGCCCGGAAGAGCTTTTGAGCCCAGAAGAGCTTCTGAGCTTCTATGTTTTTGGAATGGCATTGTGCTTTCATGTAAATTCCTCTTGAATATCATACCATGTCATTCATGGATGTCATTCCCATTCAATGGAGTTTGGCCTTGCAGTGTCCTTGAGTACTGATTCAGATTATTCAGATGTGGAGGACTCAGTCAGGGGAGAAGAGAAGCATCCTTCCTGTCCATTAAGGTAAGATGTGGCCTTGGCTAGAAATTAGATCTTCCACAAAAGGCTTTAGATACCGGAAGAGGGTGGTGGGAGGAGCTATAGCAGGATTACAATGAACCCGTCCTCGTATAGCTCCTCCCACCAGCCTCCTCTGTTAGATACTCAACTGCTTTAAGAGGAGCTTTAAGGCTGAGTTTACACAAGCAGCCCAATTCTGATATTTATTTCACTAATTGGTCTTTTGCCAATAATTGGGCAAAAGATCAGAATTGGGCTGCCTGTGTAAACTCAGCTTGAGGAGTGGGTCTGAAGAATGTATCCATAAAGACCTTAGCATTCCAAGTAAATAGGCCTACATTGAATGTATCCTGCCCCTATTGATAGGTATACAAGTGGCTTGTTATGCAACCATTATAGCTGATGGCACTGGTGTGTGTGTGTATGCTCACAAGTCTGTGTCAGTGACTATAGGTTGGTTTGGACCACAACAGAACAGAACAGTAAGTGTTTGATGCCTCTAGCCTTGAGGCCCTGAGACACCTGCTGACAAACTAGCATTGTACCCCCCCACCATGCCTGGTGACAAATGAACACTGCCACCACCCATCCTCCACACACACACACAGACGCTCGCACGCACACACACACACACAGGGGCACACATATATACACACACACACACAGTCCTCCCAGCCTCATCACCCCTGACATTGAGCTCTGTGTGACTGTCCTGGCTCGGCCTTGAGCGGAGGATGACAAATCTCCTGGGACTACCACTCCATCTCTGGACAGATGACACCACAGCCTGCCTCCTCCTCTATTTCTCTCTCTCTCTCTCTCTCTCTCTCTCTCTCTCTCTCTCTCTCTCTCTCTCTCTCTTTATATATATATGGGGGTGCCACAGGGTTTAATTCTCGGGCCGACTATTCTCTGTGTATATCAATGATGTTGCTCTTGCTGCTGGTGAAGCTCGGATCCACCTCTATGCGGACGACACCATTTTGTATACATCTGGCCCTTCATTGGACACTGTGTTAACAAACCTCCAAACGAGCTTCAACGCCATACAACACTCCTTCCATAGCCTCCAACTGTTCTTAAACACTAGTAAAACTAAATGCATGCTCTTCAACCAAACGCTGCTTGCACCCGCCCACCCGACTAGAATCACTACTCTCGGCGGGTCTGACCTAGAGTATGTGGACAACTACAAATACCTAGGTGTCTGGTTAGACTGTAAACTCTCCTTCCAGACTCACATTAAGCATCTCCAATCAAAAGTTAGATCTAGAATCGGCTTCCTATTTCGCAACAAAGCCTCCTTCACTCATGCTGCCAAACATGCCCTCGTAAAACTGACTATCCTACCGATCCTTGACTTCGGCGATGTCATTTACAAAATAGCCTCCAACACTCTACTCAGCAAATTGGATGTGGTCTATCACAGTGCCATCCGTTTTGTCACCAAAGCCCCATATACTACCCACCATTGTGACCTGTACGCTCTTGTTGGCTGGCCCTCACTACATATTCGTCGCTAAACCCACTGGCTCCAGGTCATCTATAAATCACTGCTAGGCAAATCCCCATCTTACCTTAGCTCACTGGTCACCATAGCAACACCCACCCATAGTCTGCGCTCCAGCAGGTATATCTCACTGGTCATCCCCAAAGCCAACACCTCCTTTGGCCGCCATTCCTTCCAGTTCTCTGCTGCCAATGACTGGAACGAACTGCAAAAATCTCTGAAGCTGGAGACTCTTATCTCCCTCACTAACTTTAAGCGACAGTTGTCAGAGCACCTTACCGATCACTGCACCTGTACACAGCCATTCTGAAATTAGCCCACCCAACTACCTCATCTCCATATTGTTATTTATTTTGATAATTTGCACCCCAGTATCTCTATTTGCACATCATCTTTTGCATATCTATCATTCCAGTGTTAATACGAAATTGTAACTATTTTGCACTATGGCCTATTTATTGCCTTACCTCCATAACTTACTACATTCGCACACACTGTATATATATTTTCTGTTTGTATTTTTGACTTTATGTTTTGTTTACCCCATATGTAACTCTGTGTTGTTGTTTTCATCGCACTGCTTTGCTTTATCTTGGAACTTGTTCTCAACTGGCTTACCTGGTTAAATAAAGGTTAAATAAAAAATTTAATAAATAAATATAAATATAAATATATATATATATATATCGCAACACATGTTCTATAGCACTTAGTATAATAGCCCCCACATTAGCACCTATACCTAGAACCCTTCACAGCTCTTATACCTAGAATGACGCTATATATCCCTTCACGGCGTTCTAGGGATTCTAATCCGATTCAACGTAGCGCAAAAGCACTGTTAACCATTTGCTTCCAACAGATATGATTACTTGTATTGTCAGGCATTGATGTTATAATGTTGATATGATGGTGGTAATGTATCTATGATGGTAATGTATTGATATTAATTTGCTAGTCTATCATAAGGTAGATCTTGTATCAGTCTTATGTGCTGTAAATGAAGTCAGGTTTATTTAAAGTGCATTTTACATGGGTCACATCACACTTAAGATACATAACATAAGATACCAACAGCAGTTGTCACAAAGTGCTTATACAGAAACCGTGCCTAAAACCCCAGAGAGCAAGCAATGCAGATGTAGAGGCAGGGTGGCTAGGACAAAATCCCTAGAAAGGCAGGAACCTAGGAAGAAACCTAGAGAGGAACCAGACTCTGAGGGGTGGCCAGTCCTCTTCTGTCTGTGCCGGGTGGAGATTATAAGAGTACATGGCCATTAAGGCCAGATCGCTCTCCAAGATGTTCAAACCTACATAGAAGACCAGAAGGGTCAAATAATAATCACAGTGGTTGTAGAGGGTGCAAGAGGTCAGCACCTCAGGAGTTAATGTCAGTTGGCTTTTCATAGTCAGGGGAGACTGTGGCCTCGTCCAAAGTTACCACCGGATAGGGACAACCAGGCAGGATATAACCCCACCCACTTTGGCAAAGCACAGCCCCCCCACCACTAAAGGGATATCAACAGGCCACTAACTTACTACCCTGAGACAAGACCGAGTATAGCCCACGAAGATCTCCCCACCGCACGAGCCCGAGGACAGGAAGGACGGAAGAGTGTGAGCAAGCCTGTGACTCAGCCCCCGTAATAGGGTCAGAGGCAAATAATCCCAGTGGAGATAGGGGAGCCGGCCAGGCAGAGACAGCAAGGATGGTTCGTCACTCCAGTGCCTTGCCATTCGCCTTCGCACCCCTGGGCCAGAAGGATGGAAGAGCGCTAGCAAGCCAGTGACTCAGTCCCTGTAATAGGGTCAGAGGCAGAGAATTCCAGTGGAGGTCAATCATAGGACCTACTGAAGAGATGAGTCTTCAGTAAAGACCTAAAGGTTGAAGCTTAGAAATTCTAGGAACAAAAAGGAGGCCTGCGTCTTGTGACCGTAGCGTACGTGTAGGTATGTACAGCAGAACCAAATTGACGAGATAGGTAGGAGCAAGTCCATGTACTGCTTTGTAGGTTAGCAGTAAAATGTTGAAATTAGCCCTAGCCTTAACAAGAAGCCAGTGTAGGGAGGCTAGCACTGGGGGTTCTAGTCGAAATTCTAGCAGCCGTATTTAGCACTAGCTGAAGTTTATTTAGTGCCTTATCCGGGTAGCCGGAGAGTAGAGCATTGCAGTAGTCTAATCTTGAAGTGACAAAAGCATGGATTAGCTTTTCTGCGTCAAATTTGGACAAAAATATTTTTGCAATGTCGAAGATGAAAAAAGACTGCTATTGAAATATTTTTTATAAGTTCGTCGAAGGAGTAACGCCGAGTTCCTTCACAATTTTATTTCAGACGACTGTACAGCCATCGAGATTCATTTTCAGATCTGACAGCAGATCTCTTTGTTTCTTGGGACCTAGAACTAGCATCTCTGTTTTGCCTGAGTTTAAAAGTTAAAAAAATGATGGCATCCACTTCCTTATGTCTGAAACACCGGCTTCCAGGATAGGCAATTTTGGGGTTTCACCATGTTTTATCGAAATGTACAGCTGTGTGTCGTCTGCATAGCAGCGAAAGTTGACATTGTGTTTCCGAATGACATCACCAAGAGGTAGCATATATAGTGAAAACAATAGTGGTCCTAGATGGAACCTTGAAGAACAGCAAAATGTACCATTGATTTGTCAGAGGACAAACCATCCACAGAGATGAACTGATACATTTCCAGCAGATAGGATCTATACCAGGCAGGAACCAATTACGGTTTCCAATCTTTCCAAAATAATGTGGTGATCGATGGTGTCGAAAGCGGCACTAAGATCTAGTAGCACTAGGATAGACGCAGAGCCTTGGTCTGATGCCATTAAAAGGTAATTTACCACCTTCACGAGAGCAGTCTTAATACTATGATGGGGTCTAAAACCAGAGTTTGCTGAGCAACAGCTTTTTCAAAAATAATTGAGAGGAATGGGAGATTCGATATAGGACGATTTTCCGGGTCAAGGTTTGGCTTTTTTAGGAAAGGCTTTATTACTGCCACTTTTAGTGAGTTTGGTACACATCCAGAGGATAGGTAATAGTTTATTATGTTCAACATAGGAGAGCCAAGCACAGGAATTAGCTCTTTCAGTAGTTTAGTTGGAATATGGTCCAGTAGACAGCTGGAAGGTTTAGAGGCCATTACTGTTTTTCGTGAATGTTTTGAGAGATACATGTCACGATCGTTTACGGACGAGAAGGACCAAGGCGCAGCGTGATATGCATTCATATTTATTAATGACTAAACACATGACAAAACAACAAACGAAACGTAAAGTCCAAGGTAGACAAATAACATACCTCACACGGAACAAGATCCCACAACTAATACGTGCCAAAAGGCTGCCTAAGTATGGTCCCCAATCAGAGACAACGAGCGACAGCTGCCTCTGATTGGGAACCACACAGGCAACATAGATCTAGACATACTAGAATCTAACATAGACAAACCCAACACAGAAAATACACACCCTGACTCAACAAATACAAGTCCCTAGAGTCAGGGCGTGACAGTTCCCCCCCCCCAAAGGTGCGGACTCCGACCGCGCCACATAAACCTAACAGGGTAGGGGCCGGGTGGGCATTCCGCCTCGGAGGCGGATCCGGCTCCGGGTGTGACCACCATTTACTCTCCACCTCCCCGTTGCGCCCCTGGTCTGGTCTGGACCTTGGCGCGCTGCTTCCTCTCTCCTTCCTCCCACGAAGTACCACGCCCTGTCTGGACCCTGGTGTGGGAGACCCCGAACCTGGAGAGGGGCTGACGTCTGGGTCTGGACTGGAACCGCTGACTGGAGCTGGACCCGACGACGGTGGATCGAACTGCTCTGGCTCCGGGGTGGAGCCGCTGACCGGAACTGGATCAGGCACCGGTGGAGCGGACTGCTCTGTCTCCGGAGTGGAGCCGCTGACCGGAGCTGGACTGGACCCCGGTGGAGCGGATTGCTCTGGCTCCGGAGTGGAGCAGCTGACCGGTGCCGGACCAGGCACCGGTGGAACAGGCACGGGCCGTGCCGGACTGGACACACGCACCACTGGCTTGGTGCGGGGAGTAGGAACGGGCCGGACTGGGCTGACGACGCGCACCACTGGCTTGGTGCGGGGAGCAGGAACGGGCCGTACCAGACTGGCGACGCGCACCACTGGCCTGGTGCGGGGAGCAGGAACAGGCCGGGCCGGGCTGGCGACGCACACCACTGGCTTGGTGCGAGGGACAGGAACAGGTCGGACCGGGCTGGCGACGCGCACCACTGGCTTGGTGCACGGGGCAGGAACAGGCCGGACCGGGCTGGCGACGCGCACCACTGACTTGGTGCGAGGGACAGGAACAGGCCGGACCGGGCTGGCGATGCGCACCACTGGCTTGATGCGAGGAGCAGGAACGGGCCGAACCATACTGGGAACACCCACCACTGGCTTAGTGCACGAATCAGGAACGGGCCGGACCGGACTGGCGACACGCACCACTTGATTGGTGCGAGGAGCGGGACTGGGTTCCTTCATTAACCCCCACTCCTTCTGCTGCCTAACCAGCTCCTCTCGCCGTGCCTCTACACTTTCCTTCTGTTCCCTCTGAACCAATGACCCCCTTAATCTGGCGGCCTCCTCTGCAAAACGGCTGAACCGCTCTATCGCGGCCTCCTGCTGCCTCGTTGTCCACGGCGTGAGCCCCCCCCCCCCTAAAAATGTTTTGGGCTTGTCTCTCCCCTGTGATCATGGCCTCCATCCCTCTTGCCAGACTCTCGCTCATCTCCTCCCAAGTCCATCCTCTCTCCTCGTCACGCTGCTTGATCCAGGATTGGTGGGATCTTCTGTCACGATCGTTTACGGACGAGAAGGACCAAGGCGCAGCGTGATATGCATTCATATTTATTAATGACTAAACACACGACAAAAGAACAAACGAAACGTGAAGTCCAAGGTAGACAAATAACATACCTCACACGGAACAAGATCCCACAACTAACACGTGCCAAAAGGCTGCCTAAGTATGGTCCCCAATCAGAGACAACGAGCGACAGCTGCCTCTGATTGGGAACCACACAGGCCAACATAGATCTAGACATACTAGAATCTAACATAGACAAACCCAACACAGAAAATACACACCCTGACTCAACAAATACAAGTCCCTAGAGTCAGGGCGTGACAATACAGGATTAAAAAACTTGAGTGTTTCCATTTATCCGAGGTCCTGGCAGTTCTGTGCAGACAGACTCAGGACAACAGAATTTTGGAGAAATAGACATATTCAAGGAGGAGTCCGTAATTTGTTTTCTAATGATCATGATATTTTCGTCAAAGAAGTTCATGAATTCATCACTTCTGAAGTGAAGGCCAACCTCACTTGAGGAATGCTGTTTTTTAGTTAGCTTTGCGACAGTTTCAAAAATAAATGTTGGATTGTTTTTATTAACCTCAATCAGGTTGAAAAAATAGGCTGATCGGGCAGCAGTGAGGGCTTTTCGACATTGTACGGTACTCTTTCCAAGCTAGTCAGAAGACTTCCAATTTGGTGGAGCGCCATTTCCGTTCCAATTTTCTGGAAGCTTGCTTCATGGCTCTGGTATTTTCTGTATACCAGGAAGCTAGTTTCTTGTGACACATTTTTTTGTTTTTAGCAGTGTGACTGGATCTAGGGTATTACGCAATGTTAAGTTTAGATCCTCGGTTAACTGATTTTTGTACTCGGACGTTTGTTTGGTAGGTGGAGGGAGTCTGGAAGGGCATCAAGGAATATTTGGGTTGTTCAAGGATTTATAGCGCAGCTTTGATCATCCTTGGTTGGGGTCTAAGCAAATTATTTGTGTGATTGCAAAAGTAATAAGATGGTGGTCCGATAGTCCTGAATTATGAGGAAAAACATTTACAGTGAGGGAAAAAAGTATTTGATCCCCTGCTGATTTTGTACGTTTGCCCACTGACAAAGATTGTAATGGTAGGTTTATTTGAACAGTGAGAGACAGAATAACAACAAAAGAATCCAGAAAAACGTATGTCAGAAATTTTATAAATTGATTTGCATTTTAATGAGGGAAATAAGTATTTGACCCCCTCTGCAAAACATGACTTAGTACTTGGTGGCAAAACCCTTGTTGGCAATCACAGAGGTCAGACGTTTCTTGTAGTTGGCCACCAGGTTTGCACACATCTCAGGAGGGATTTTGTCCCACTCCTCTTTGCAGATCTTCTCCAAGTCATTAAGGTTTCGAGGCTGACGTTTGGCAACTCAAACCTTCAGCTCCCTCCACAGATTTTCTATGGGATTAGGGTCTGGAGACTGGCTAGGCCACTCCAGGACCTTAATGTGCTTCTTCTTGAGCCACTCCTTTGTTGCCTTGGCTGTGTGTTTTGGGTCATTGTCATGCTGGAACACCCATCCACGACCCATTTTCAATGCCCTGGCTGAGGGAAGGAGGTTCTCACCCAAGATTTGACGGTACATGGCCCCGTCCATCGTCCCTTTGATGCGGTGAAGTTGTCCTGTCCCCTTAGCAGAAAAACACCCCCAAAGCATAATGTTTCCACCTCCATGTTTGACGGTGGGGATGGTGTTCTTGGGGTCATAGGCAGCATTCCTCCTCCTCCAAACACGGCGAGTTGAGTTGATGCCAAAGAGCTCGATTTTGGTCTCATCTGACCACAACACTTTCACCCAGTTCTCCTCTGAATCATTCAGATGTTCATTGGCAAACTTCAGACGGGCATGTATATGTGCTTTCTTGAGCAGGGGGACCTTGCGGGCGCTGCAGGATTTCTGTCCTTCACGGCGTAGTGTGTTACCAATTGTTTTCTTGGTGACTATGGTCCCAGCTGCCTTGAGATCATTGACAAGGTCCTCCCGTGTAGTTCTGGGCTGATTCCTCACCGTTCTCATGATCATTGCAACTCCACGAGGTGAGATCTTGCATGGAGCCCCAAACCGAGGGAGATTGACAGTTCTTTTGTGTTTCTTCCATTTGCGAATAATCGCACCAACTGTTGTTACCTTCTCACCAAGCTGCTTGGCGATGGTCTTGTAGCCCATTCCAGCCTTGTGTAGGTCTACAATCCTGTCCCTGACATCCTTGGAGAGCTCTTTGGTCTTGGCCATGGTGGAGAGTTTGGAATCTGATTGATTGATTGCTTCTGTGGACAGGTATCTTTTATACAGGTAACAAACTGAGATTAGGAGCACTCTCTTTAAGAGTGTGCTCCTAATCTCAGCTCATTACCTGTATGAAAGACACCTGGGAGTCAGAAATCTTTCTGATTTAGAGGGGGTCAAATACTTATTTCCCTCATTAAAATGCAAATCAATTTATAACATTTTTGACATGCGTTTTTCTGGATTTTTTTGTTGTTATTCTGTCTCTCACTGTTCAAATAAACCTACCATTAAAATTATAGACTGATCATTTATTTATCAGTGGGCAAATGTACAAAATCAGCAGGGGATCAAATACTTTTTTCCCTCACTGTAGATCCACAATATCTATTCCACAGGACAAAACTAAATCCAGGGTATGATTGTGGCAATGTGTAGGTCCCAATACATGTTGGATAAAACCCACAGAGTCGATGATGGCTCCGAAAGCCTTTTGGAGTGGGTCTATGGACTTCTCCATGTGAATATTGAAGTCACCAAAAATTAGAATATTATCTGACATGACTACAAGGTCTGATAGGAATTCAGGGAACTCAGTGAGGAACGCTGTATACGGCCAAGGAGGCATATAAACAGTAGCTATAAAAAAGGGATTGGGTAGGCTGCATAGATTTCATGACTAGAACCTCAAAAGACGAAAAAACACTTTTTTTTTCATAAATTGAGATTTGCTGTCCAAAATGTTTTGCAGCACCTCTGCCTTTGCAGTATGCGCACAGGATATGGTCACTAGTGTAACCAGGAGGTGAGGCTTCATTTAACTCAGTAAATTAATCAGGCTTAAGCCATGTTTCAGTCAGGCCAATCACATCAAGTTTATGTTCAGTGGTTAGTTCATTGACTATGACTGCCTTGGAAGTGAGGGATCTAATATTAAGTAGTCCTATTTTGAGTTGTGAGGTATTATCACAGTCTCTTTAAAAAATGACAGGGATGAAGGAGGTCTTTGTTCCAATGAGATTGCTAAGGCGAACACCGACATTTTTAGATTTTCCCAACCTAGATCGAGGCACAGACACGGTCTCATTGGGGAAAACTAAGCTGACTACACTGACTGTGCTATTGGCAGACTCCACTAAGCTGGCAGGCTGGCAGGCTGGCTAACAGCCTGCTGCCTGTCCTGCACCATATCTCATTGTGGAGCTAGAGAATTTAGAGCCCTTTCTATGTTGATAGATAAGCACACCCCTCCAGCTAGGACGGAGTCCGTCACTCCTCAGCAGGCCAGGCTTGGTCCTGTTTGTGGGTGAGTCCCAGAAAGAGGGCCAATTATCTACAAATTCAATCTTTTGGGAGGGGCAGAAAACACTTTCAACCAGCAATTGAGATGTGAGACTGCTGTAGAGCTCATCACTCCCCCTAACTGGGAGGGGGCCAGAGACAATTACTCAATGCCGACACGTCTTTCTGGAGCTATGTTGCGCTTGGTGACCTCTGACTGTTTCATCCTAACATCGTTGGTGCCAACGTGCACAACAATATCCCTATACTCTCTACACTCGCCAGTTTTAGCCTCAGCCAGCACCATTTTCAGATGAGCCTTTATGTCGGTAGCTCTGCCCCCTGGTAAACAAGTGTACAGTGAGGGAAAAAAGTATTTGATCCCCTGCTGATTTTGTAAGTTTGCCCACTGACAAAGAAATTATCAGTCTATAATTTTAATGGTAGGTTTATTTGAACAGTGAGAGACAGAATAACAACAAAAAAATCCAGAAAAACGCATGTCAATAATGTTATAAATTGATTTGCATTTTAATGAGGGAAAAAAGTATTTGACCCCCTCTCAATCAGAAAGATTTCTGGCTCCCATATGTCTTTTATACAGGTAACGAGCTGAGATTAGGAGCACACTCTTAAAGGGAGTGCTCCTAATCTCAGCTTGTTACCTGTATAAAAGACACCTGTCCACAGAAGCAATCAATCAATCAGATTCCAAACTCTCCACCATGGCCAAGACCAAAGAGCTCTCCAAGGATGTCAGGGACAAGATTGGAGACCTACACAAGGCTGGAATGGGCTACAAGACCATCGCCAAGCAGCTTGGTGAGAAGGTGACAACAGTTGGTGCGATTATTCGCAAATGGAAGAAACACAAAATAACTGTCAATCTCCCTCGGCCTGGGGCTCCATGCAAGATCTCACCTCGTGGAGTTGCAATGATCATGAGAACGGTGAGGAATCAGCCCAGAACTACACGGGAGGATCTTGTCAATGATCTCAAGGCAGCTGGGACCATAGTCACCAAAAAAACAATTGGTAACACACTACGCTGTGAAGGACTGAAATCCTGCAGCGCCCGCAAGGTCCCCCTGCTCAAGAAAGCACATATACAGGGCCGTCTGAAGTTTGCCAATGAACATCTGAATGATTCAGAGGAGAACTGGGTGAAAGTGTTGTGGTCAGATGAGACCAAAATGGAGCCCTTTGGCATCAACTCAACTCGCCGTGTTTGGAGGAGGAGGAATGCTGCCTATGACCCCAAGAACACCATCCCCACCGTCAAACATGGAGGTGGAAACATTATGCTTTGGGGGTGTTTTTCTGCTAAGGGGACAGGACAACTTCACTGCATCAAAGGGACGATGGACGGCGCCATGTACCATCAAATCTTGGGTGAGATCCTCCTTCCCTCAGCCAGGGCATTGAAAATGGGTCATGAATGGGTATTCCAGTATGACAGTGACCCAAAACACACGGCCAAGGCAACAAAGGAGTGGCTCAAGAAGAAGCACATTAAGGTCCTGGAGTGGCCTAGCCAGTCTCCAGACCTTAATCCCATAGGAAATCTGTGGAGGGAGCTGAAGGTTCGAGTTGCCAAACGTCAGGCTCGAAACCTTAATGACTTGGAGAAGATCTGCAAAGAGGAGTGGGACAAATGTCATGTGCATGAAAAACACTTCAGAGGAAAAAATATACAGTGGGGAAAAAAAGTATTTAGTCAGCCACCAATTGTGCAAGTTCTCCCACTTAAAAAGATGAGAGAGGCCTGTAATTTTCATCATAGGTACACGTCAACTATGACAGACAAATTGAGGAAAAAAAATCCAGAAAATCACATTGTACGATTTTTTATGAATTTATTTGCAAATTATGGTGGAAAATAAGTATTTGGTCACCTACAAACAAGCAAGATTTCTGGCTCTCACAGACCTGTAACTTCTTCTTTAAGAGGCTCCTCTGTCCTCCACTCGTTACCTGTATTAATGGCACCTGTTTGAACTTGTTATCAGTATAAAAGACAGCTGTCCACAACCTCAAACAGTCACACTCCAAACTCCACTATGGCCAAGACCAAAGAGCTGTCAAAGGACACCAGAAACAAAATTGTAGACCTGCACCAGGCTGGGAAGACTGAATCTGCAATAGGTAAGCAGCTTGGTTTGAAGAAATCAACTGTGGGAGCAATTATTAGGAAATGGAAGACATACAAGACCACTGATAATCTCCCACGATCTGGGGCTCCACGCAAGATCTCACCCCGTGGGGTCAAAATGATCACAAGAACGGTGAGCAAAAATCCCAGAACCACACGGGGGGACCAAGTGAATGACCTGCAGAGAGCTGGGACCAAAGTAACAAAGCCTACCATCAGTAACACACTACGCCGCCAGGGACTCAAATCCTGCAGTGCCAGACGTGTCCCCCTGTTTAAGCCAGTACATGTCCAGGCCCGTCTGAAGTTTGCTAGAGTGCATTTGGATGATCCAGAAGAGGATTGGGATAATGTCATATGGTCAGATGAAACCAAAATAGAACTTTTTGGTAAAAACTCAACTTGTCGTGTTTGGAGGACAAAGAATGCTGAGTTGCATCCAAAGAACACCATACCTACTGTGAAGCATGGGGGTGGAAACATCATGCTTTGGGGCTGTTTTTCTGCAAAGGGACCAGGATGACTGATCCGTGTAAAGGAAAGAATGAATGGGGCCATGTATCGTGAGAGTTTGAGTGAAAACCTCCTTCCATCAGCAAGGGCATTGAAGATGAAACGTGGCTGGGTCTTTCAGCATGACAATGATCCCAAACACACCGCCTGGGCAACGAAGGAGTGGCTTCGTAAGAAGCATTTCAAGGTCCTGGAGTGGCCTAGCCAGTCTCCAGATCTCAACCCCATAGAAAATCTTTGGAGGGAGTTGAAAGTCTGTGTTGCCCAGCGACAGCCCCAAAACATCACTGCTCTAGAGGAGATCTGCATGGAGGAATGGGCCAAAATACCAGCAACAGTGTGTGAAAACCTTGTGAAGACTTACAGAAAACGTTTGACCTGTGTCATTGCCAACAAAGGGTATATAACAAAGTATTGAGAAACTTTTGTTATTGACCAAATACTTATTTTCCACCATAATTTGCAAATAAATTCATTAAAAATCGTACAATGTGATTTTCTGGAAAATTTTTTCTCATTTTGTCTGTCATAGTTGACGTGTACCTATGATGAAAATTACAGGCCTCTCTCATCTTTTTAAGTGGGAGAACTTGCACAATTGGTGGCTGACTAAATACTTTTTTCCCCCACTGTATATTCCGAGCGTCCAGACTGAGGTTGCATATGAGGGATCGGGTTTGTATCAGGATTCAGATCCACATATGGTATGAATCAGAATTTTTTTTGCTGTTTAAATTTTTTGGGAAAAGCTCAGATAGGTATCAGATATGCAAATAATTGGCCAAATACCTGAATTGGGCTACCTGTGTAAACGCAGCCTAACGATGTCTCGGTCCTCTTAGGCTGCGTTTACACAGGCAACCCAATTCTGATATATTTTTTTACAAATTGACCAATCAGATCTGCTCTGAAAAAGATCTGATGTGAAAAGATCTGATGTGATTGGTCAAAAGACCAATTAGTGGAAAAAAAGATCAGAATTGAGCTGCCTGTGTAAACACAGCCATAATGGTATGGGATGGGGTGGTTCTTGTTGGTGAAAATAAAAAATGAATATCTCTGCCCAGTGGCAGACTAGTGATGATGCATTTATTCAGCCCCCTGCTGAAACGCCAGATTGAATCTTAGCAAGGTGTCCTGGTCTCCACTCCTCCTCTCCAACCATCCCTCTCTCCCTCTATCTCTCTCTTCCTCCCTCTCTCCATCCTCGTTAGAAGGATTTTAGAGCGAGACAGATGAGCCAGCTGAGTCCTGCCCTATCTGTTAGCCTCTTAAGATAACCATAGCATCCCATTTGATTATCATCTCTCTCTCTCTCTCTCGCTCTCTCTCTCTCTCTCTCACTCTCTCTCGCTCGCTCGCTCGCTCATGCGCACTTGCTCTCGCGCAGCTCTCTCTTTCAATTACATTTAATTTAAAATGCTTTATTGGCATAACAAAGATACTTGTGTTGCCAAAGCAACAAGGTTTTACAATTCAACAATTCCTCTCTTTTATATTTTAGTCATTTATCAAGACACTCTTACCCAGAGCGACTTAGTGATTGCATACGTTTTCTTCATTTTACGTACTGGTCCCCCGTGAGAATCGAACCCACAACCCTGGCGTTGCAAGCGTCACGCTCTACCAACTGAGCCACACGTGACCTCTATCAGGCTAACCCTCTATCTCTTTATCTCCCTCTCTCCATAGCATTAATATAGTCTGTTTTGTTTTTACTGAGCTTATACCTGACACGTTCATCCCTGGGGTTACAATAACTCATAATACATTCATGATTACCTCTTATACCTCAAAGTTGTTATAGTTTACTTTTCTCCTTTTGATATTAATGTGTTGTATCTCTCATATTCCACACATGTTCTCCTGAAGCGACGTTTGGCAACTCAAATCAAACATCCACTACTTCAAGAGGAATTCACAATTTCCTCCCTCAGCCTTTCTCAGACAGAAGCCCCCTAAGAGGCTTTAGTTGTGGAGCTCAGCTGAAGGAGAGAATGAACAGAAGAGAGAGAGAGTGAGGGAGAGAGGTAGAAGTGGAGAAAGAAAGACAGAGACATGGGTGAGTGAATGAAAGAGAGGAAGAGGGAAAAGAAGAGAGAGAGAGCAAAAGAGAGATGAAGGGAGAAAGAGATGGAGAGAGGAGTGAAGGTCTGTCTGTTTTCAGCACCAGACCAGCCTTTAACCTCTAGACTACTTCTTTGTGCACCAGGGTCATGGCTATGCCCTCACTTGTATGACTTGACTGGGAAGGCAATGTGCTTGTGTATGTGTGCGTGTGCGTGTGTGTGTGCGTGCGTGCATACGTGTTTGTGTGTGAATTGTACATATGTGTGTGTGTGTATGTGTGTGTGCGTGCGTGTGTGTGTGTGTGTTTGTGCAATCACGTTTGCACATGAGTGTGTGAACTAGCAATGCTCTGCAGGTATAAATCTGGCCTCGCAGTGACCTGAGCATGTTTCATTTAGAGGGATGAAATGATGAATGCTCTGAAAGAGAAAAAGGAGAGAGAGAAAGGAGGAGAGAAACTGTTCTTTCCACTGAGAGGAATGTGTACATTGAGGGGTCTCTCACCCCTGATGGAAAAGATGGGAAAAGTTTGCACACAGAATACACAGTAGTACACCTAACTCTATTCCTCTGGTTGGATGCTGCACACACACACACACACACACACACACACAAACACACACGTATGCACACACACACACACACACACACACACACTAAATGTGTATGCTAAACTATAACCTTGTACCTCAAATTGATTTCCCAGTGGTATGTGGTTACTCGCTGGTGGACTTACCATTAGGCAAAAGAGGCAATTGCCTCATGCCTCACATCGTCAAGGGGCCTCATGAGCTGGGCATAAAAAATTCAAAAATAATCCGCTTGAGGCCTCCCCATGCTCCGCTCAAGGCATAATAAATAATAAAACTATCCCCATGAAAATGTGTCTGTTTAAGCTAGAGATATCTGTTTTTTTGCATGGGCTGCATCTCAATCCATCACATCCGCCAATGTTGGCCTTCCGCATCTGCGGTGGAAGATGGCCAAGCTACAGAAGTGTTTGTCAGATCAGGAGACATCCCGAAAATCTTCTCACGAAAACGTCTGTAGCGTCTGAGCGGTTTGGCCTCAAAAATGTCACGGGACTCGTCTGAAGGTAACCTGTTACTGGGCCAAAAAATTAATTGAAGTGAATAGGTCATTTATCCATGTATGAATCTGTTATTCAATGCGTTTCTATGGCCTAATAGCAGTAAGGCCAAATTCAATGTTTCATCAAATACATTTTGTATGTTTTTTGTAATACCTACAGGGGTCCTAAAATTCTAAAACAAATAGCTAAATGATCCTTGGAATGACCATCTTTTTTTTTTTTTTATCTTAGACTCTAGGTGAAGACAATACTAATTTCTTTAGTAAAAAGACAGGTGCTGCTGATAATACTGACATCGTCTTTGAGGCAGAGGACATGTACGTGTAGCCCATGTATCTGATGCTGTCTGGCCAAAAAGATTATGGCATGTCATACAGCATCAGATACATGGGCTCCATATAGTAAGAAAGAGTGGCGGTGTTTCGCTGGCTCGGATGCTTTCTCCGGTGAGATGGTTTCAGCCGTTTGCGAATTGAAGGAAAGTTGGCGGGTGCACAGTGCACTGTTCGGATGCTGGAATTATTTTGGATGAACGTGCGAAGGTAACCTACTTTTTGAAGTGATTTGTTTGACAATCAGATGAAAACCACATGACTCCTTGTGTTCATGGCACATTAAAAGGTAATACATTTTTTAAGTTACATTTCATGTCTGGCCTCTGCCTGGTGCCTCCAAATCACTAAGTCCTCCCCTGTGGTTACTTCAACAACGACCATCTTCGTTGGGCCTATATATCACATTATAAGCCATAGAGAAATCTTATTATATGAGTTTTAGTGATTGATCTAATTGCCTTACCTGAATAATGTATTTCATCCACCACACTCTGACTATCTCTTTGTCCTTCTGAGACAAAACTTCAGAGAAAGCCCCTGAATGCATCACATTCTGCACACTGCACATATACACACACACACACACGAATAGGATCAATGTGTAGGCTACGTTATCAATACAAAATGGGTCACCCTCACTAGGCACAAAATGGAAGAAGAAAAATATTTCAAACGTGAGTTATACAGTATTTGATCTACTATAATAAGAACGCTTGTCGAACGTGTCTCCTAAGGGCTTGTCATAGCTAGTTTCTGACTGCTTGTTAGCAGTTTTCCTCATCCGTTCACATCACTTACTGTATACTGATGGATATTGGATATTGATGTATCACATTCGTTGAATACATGATTGGACCAAGGTGCAGCGTGGTATGCGTACATGTTCGTTTATTGAATAAACACTGAACAAAACAACAAAAGCAACGTAACGTGAAGTTCTAAAGGCTAGCATCAAACAAGCCAAACACACAGAAACAAGATCCCACAAAACAGGTAGGCAACATGGCTACCTAAGTATGATCCCCAATCAGAGACAACGATCGACAGCTGCCTCTGATTGGGAACCACACCCGGCCAACATAGATCTACAATATCTAGATCATACACATAGAAATTCACACCCTGACCAAACCAACTAAAGAAAACCGGGCTCTCAAGGCCAGGGCATGACAGTACCCCCCCCCCCCCCCAAGGGGAGGGTCCGGGTGGGCATTCAGCCTCGGTGGCGGCTCAGGCTCCGGGCGTGACATCCTCTCCCTTTCTGCCTCCCCGTTGCACCCCTGGTCCGGTCGGGACCTCGGCGTGATGCTTCCCCTCTCAGTCCTCCCACAATGCACCAAGCCCTGTCTGGACCCTGGTGTGGGAGGCCCCGACCCTGGAGAGGGGCTGACGTCTGGGCCTGGACCGGCAATCCCCCCGCGATGCACTAAGCCCTGTCTGGACCCTGGTGTGGAAGGCCCCGACCCTGGAGAGGGGTTGACGTCTGGTTCTGGAGTGGAGCCGCTGACCGAAGCTGAACTGGACCCCGGTGGAGCGGACTGCTCTGGCTCTGGACTGGAGCAGCTGACCGGGGCTGGACTAGGCACCAGTGGAGCGGACTGCTCTGGCACTGGAGTGGAGCAGCTGACCGGAGCTGGACTGGGCACCGGTGGAGCGGACTGCTCTGGCACCAGCCGTACCGGGCTGGGGACACGCACCACTGGTTTGGTGCGGGGAGCAGGCACGGGCCGTGCCTGACTGGGGACACGCACCAATGGTTTGGTGCGGGGAGCAGGTACGGGCCGTACTGGACTGGATACACGCACCACTGGTTTGGTGCGGGGAGCAGGTACGGGCCGTACAGGACTGGATACACGCACCACTGGTTTGGTGCGGGGAGCAGGTACGGGGCGTACAGGACTGGATACACGCACCACTGGTTTGGTGCGAGGAGCAGGCACGAGCCGTACCGGGATGGGGAGGCGCACTGGTGACACAGTGCGTAGAACCGGAGCAGGATATACTGGACCGTGGAGGCGTACTGGAGGTCTGGAGTGTAAAGCTAGCACAACCCGTCCTGACTGGATGCCCACTTTCGCACGGCACGTGCGGGGCGCTGGCACAGGACGCACTGGGCTGTGAAGGCGCACTGGTGACACAGTGCGTATCTCCGCATAACCTGGTTCCACAATGAACACACGCTCCTTACAGCGAGTGCGGGTAGCTGGCTCTGCTAACCTCTGCTCTAACGACTGAACTCTCTGCTGCTGGAGGGTTAATTCCTCTCTCAGCTTCTCTTGTTGCCTGGCCAGCACCTTCTCCTTAAGGGCCTCCTGCAGCGCCTCCTCTTGAAGGGAGCTCTCCTGCTCTATCTTCGCGATCAGCCCCCGTAAGGTGGTTGCTTCTTCTATCAGAGTGCTAATCTGCAGGTCTCTCCGAGCCTCCTGCTGCTTAGCCAACCACCCTGTGTGCCCCCCCCCCCAAAACAATTTTTTCTTGGGGTTGCCTCTCGGGCTTCCTTAGTGGTCGGCACCGTTGGAGTCGCCATTGATCCTCTCCTACCTGGGCTTCTACCTTCGCCCAGGGTCCTTTACCAGCAAATATCTCCTCCCCAGACCACGTCTTCCCCACCTGTGTCCAGGGTGTTTGCTCCTCCTGGTCACGCTGCTTGGTCCGTTGGTGGTGGGATCTTCTGTCACGTTCGTTGAATACAGGATTGGACCAAGGTGCAGCGTGGTATGCGTACATGTTCGTTTATTGAATAAACACCGAACAAAACAACAAAAGCAACATAACGTGAAGTTCTAAAGGCTAACATCAAACAAGCCAAACACACAGAAACAAGATCCCACAAAACAGGTAGGCAACATGGCTACCTAAGTATGATCCCCAATCAGAGACAACGATCGACAGCTGCCTCTGATTGGGAACCACACCCGGCCAACATAGATCTACAATATCTAGATCATACACATAGAAATTCACACCCTGACCAAACCAACTAAAGAAAACCGGGCTCTCAAGGCCAGGACGTGACATGATGTTACGACTGTTCTGGAGGATTCCCAGTTTGTCGACTGTTAGACGACCAAAGACAGGAGAAAAACACTTAATATATCTAAAAAATAAAAAAATGTCTGTGTGTAGAAAAACAATACTGTACATTAAAACTCCCGACATAGCATCCAGGGCTAAGGAAGTGCTTCTTTTGATGATTGGGGAGTGGGAAAGATAAACCCACGTCTTGCAGAGGTGATCAAAGAGAGGTAGATGATACTGTAGCAGAGACAGGAGAAAGAGATATAGAGAGAACAATAGAGAAGGAGAGAGAGGGGTAGAGAGAAAGAGAGAGCGTGGTGAGAGAGGAGGAGCGAAAGAGACAGAGGAAGGATATGGAATATTGTGAAAAACATGACTGTGTTTTTGTAGTTAGCTTTATGTGTAACACCTTAAGATGCTCAGGCCATTAGCTGATATTGAAATGTCTTCTATTTCAGCCTCCTAACCAGATGCATCCCATTCATTCTAGTAGAAACAATGACAGCAGCCTGATTGGGGAGAAGTGATGGGATGGCTTTGTCTATCTTTGTCTATTGTGTTCAAAGGGAACAATAACCATTGGCACTTTAGCCTCATTTCCCTCCTCTCTCCAACCCTCAGCTTCTGTGACAAACAAAATACAGATGCTAAGGTTTTAATAACCCACAGATGCTAAGGTTTTAATAGCCTACTGATGCTAAGGTTTTAATAGCCTACTGATGCTAAGGTTTTAATAGCCTACAGATGCTAAGGTTTTAATAGCCTACTGATGCTAAGGTTTTAATAGCCTAGTCAAATCAAATCACATTTTATTCGTCACATGCCTTGTAAACAACAGGTGTAGACAAACAGTGAAATGCTTACTTACGGGCCCTTCCCAACAATGCAGAGAGAAAGAAAATAGAGAAATAATAGAAAAGTAAAACAATAATAATAAAAGTAATAATAGATACACAATGAGTAACGATAACTTGGCTATATACACGGTGTACCAGTACAGAGTTGATGTACAGGGGTATGAGGTAATTGAGGTAGATATGTACATTTCATTAGGAATAAAGTGACTGATAATAAACAGTAGCAGGAGTGTATGTTATGAGACAAAAAAGTTAGTGCAAAAAGGTTCAATGCAAATAGTCTGGGTAGCTATTTGGTTAACTATTTAACGAACTATTTAGCAGTCTTATGGCTTTAGGGTAGAATCTGTTCAGGGTCCTGTTGGTTCCAGACTTGGTGTATCGGTACCGCTTGCCGTGCGCTAGCAGAGAGAAGGGTCTATGTCTTGGGTGGCTGGAGTCTTTGACAATTTTTAGGGCCTTCCTCTGTCACCGCCTGGTATAGAGGTCCTGGATGGAAGGGAGCTTGGCCCCAGTGATGTACTGGGCTATACACTCTACCCTTTGTAGCACCTTGTGATCGGATGCCAACCAGTTGCCATACCAAATGGTGATGCAGCCAGTCAAGATGCTCTCAATGGCTCAGCTGTATAACTTTTTGAGGATCTCAGGGCCCATGCAAAATCTTTTCAGCCTCCTGAGGGGGAAGAGGAATTGTCGTGCCCTCTTCACGACTGTGTTTGTGTGAGTGGGCCATGATAGATCCTTAGTGATGTGGACATCGAGGAACTTGTAGCTCTCGACCCGCTCCACTACAGCTCCGTCGATGTGAATGGGGGTTTGCTCGGCCCTCCGTTTCCTGTAGTCCACAATCAGCTACTTTGTCTTGCTGACGCTGAGGGAGAGGTTGTTGTTCTGGCACCACTCTGACAAATCTCTGACCTCCTCCCGATAGGCTGTCTCATCGTCATCGGTGATCAGGCCTACCACCATTGTGTCGTCGGCAAACTTAATGATGATGGAGTCGTGCGCGGCCACGTGGTCATGGGTGAACAGGGAGTACAGGAGGGGATTAAGGATGCACCCCTGAGGGGCCCCCGTGTTGAGGGTCAGCGTGGTGGATGTGTTGTTGCCTACCCTCACCACCTGGGGTGGCCCGTCAGGAAGTCCAGAATCCTTAGCTTAGTGATGAGCTTGGAGGGCACTATGGTGTTGAACGCTGAGCTGTACTCAATAAACAGCATTTGCACATTTTCCTCTTGTCCAGGTAGGAAAGGGCAGTGTGGAGTGCATTAGAGATTGCATCATCTGTGGATCTGTTGGGGCGGTATGCGAATTGGAGTGGGTCCAGGGTGTGTGGGATGATGGTGTTGATGTGAGCGATGACCAGCCTTTCAAAGCATTTCATGGATACAGATGTGAGTGCTACGGGGCGATAGTCATTTAGACAGGTTACCTTGCCGTTCTTGGGACTATGGTGGTCTGCTTGAAACATGTAGGTATTACAGACTGGGTCAGGGAGAGGTTGAAAATGTCAGTGAAGACACTTGCCAGCTGGTCAGCGCATGTTCTGAGTACGCGTCCTGGTAATCCGTCTGGCCCTGCGGCCTTGTGAATGTTAACCTGTTTAAAATTCGTATTCACATTGGTTACGGAGAGCGAGATCACACAGTCGGTGCACTCATGCATGGTTCTGTATTGCTTGCCTCGACACGAGCATAGAAGGTATTTAGCTCGTCTGGTAGGCTCTTATCACTGGGCAGCTCACGGCTGGTTTTCCCTTTGTAATCCATGATAGTTTGCAAGCCCTGCCACATCCGACGAGCATCAGAGCCGGTGAAGTAGCATTCGATCTTAGTCCTGTATTGAAGCTTTGCCTGTTTGATGGTTCGTCGGAGGGCGTAGCAGGATTTCTTATAAGCGGCCGGAATAGTGTCCCACTCCTTGAAAGCGGCAGCTCTAGCCTTTAGCTCAGTGCGGATGTTGCCTGTAATCCATGGCTACTGGTTGGGATATGTACATATGGTCTCTGTGGAGACGATGTCATCGATGCAGTCATTAATGAAGCCGGTGACTGATGTGGTAAACTCCTCAATGCCATCGGATGAGTCCCGGAACATATTCCAGTCTGCGCTAGCGAAACAGTCCTGTAGCTTAGCAGCCGCGTCATTGGACCACTTCTGTATTGAACGCGTCACTAGTACTTCCTGTTTTTGCTTGTAAGGAGGAATCAGAAGGATAGAGTTATGGTCAGATTTGCCAAATGGAGGGCGAGGGAGAGCTTTGTATGCCTTTCTGTGTGTGGAGTAAAGGTGATCTAGAATTTTTTTTGCCTCTAGTTGCACACGTGACATGCTGGTAGAAATGAGGAAAGACAGATTTCAGTTTTCCTGCGTTAAATTCACCGGCCACTAGGAGCGCCGCCTTAGTGTGGTCTTAGTGCAAGCATCGGTTTGTGGAGGTAAATAGACAGCTACGAAAAAGATAGATGGAAACTCTCTTGGTAAATAGTATGGTAAATAGCTTATCATGAGGTATTCTAACTCAGGCGAGCAGAACCTCAAGACTTCCTTAACATTAGAGATCGTGCATCAGCTGCGGTTAACAAAGAGACACATACCTCCTCCCTTGAGCTTACCTGACGCTGACGTTCTTTCCTGCCGATGCATAGAAAAACCAGCTAGATGTATGTCATCCATGTCCTTGTTCAGCCGCGACTCTGTGAAACATAGGACAGTTCTTCAGGTCTCGTTGATAGAATAGTCACGAACGGAGCTCGTCCAGTTTGTTCTCCAGTAATTGTAATTTGCCAATAGAACGGAGGGTAGAGGCAGTTTATGTACTTGCCGACGTAGTTTCGTCAGGGTACCCGCACGTCGGAGCGATCAGGAGAGGGGTTGAGAGGGATGGAAAGACATGAGATGGAAAGAGAGGGAATAAAAAGGAAAGGTGAGAGACTTGAGAAAGGACAAACATTGAGAGTGAGAGGAAGAGGAAGAGGGGAAGTGTTAGAGAAAGGAAAATAATGGAGGTGAGGGATTAGGGCAGTTGAGAGAGAACTCTTCATTCAGAAAGCTCTGGCTCACAATGAGCTGATGTCAGCAGGAAAGTGGAACCTTGGGTAACGAGGTTGTGTGTGTGTGTGTGTGTGTGTGTGTGTGTGTGTGTGTGTGTGTGTGTGTGTGTATGTGTGACCAGGATGGACTTGGCGGCTGGTGCCCCCAACCCCCCCCCCCCCCATCAGGCTGATTTATCTGTGATTGGCTGTAATGATATTCTGAGGGCTTTCCATCATTAGGTGCTGGAAATTAGACAGCTAGTCACCCCTCAATCAGTGTGTGTGTGGTGTTTAAGTGTGCATGTGATGGGGTTATGTACAGTATGTTTGTATAGGTGTGTGGGGTTGTGTGGTTGCATATATGCCTACAGAACATTTCAATTACTCATTACACTCCCATTCAACTATGGTTAGGAATGACAGCTGGTGAGTGACAAAGTTAAAAACTACTGTGTATGTCTTACCTTACCTTACCTTACCTTGACTTGACGTATCTTGTTCTCTCCCTCTCCCTCTCCCTCTCCCTCTCCCTCTCCCTCTCCCTCTCCCTCTCCCTCTCCCTCTCCTCCAGCCACTGATGGTCGACCAGAGGTGTCCAGCGATGGTAACCCCGTAGGCAGTAACCCAGGAAGTCGTGCTCCCCCGGTGGTGAGGGTGAGAGGTGCAGGGTGCCCCCCAGCTTGCCTGTCTCTACCCACGGCCCTCACCTTGCTCCTGGCCACACTGGCTCTACAGTGGAGCCTGCTCTGAAAACACAGCATGGGGGGGGGGGGGGGGCAGTGTGGATAAGGACACTTGTGGGGGCGGACAGGGATTGTGTTTCCCCATAGAGACGCGAGTGTGTGTGCACGAGCTCCTCACACACACACTCAATCACAGGCAGATTGTTCCAGTACTCCACCTGCTGCTTCCTGTGTGTATACTGTGGACTGGAGTGTGTGTGTCCAGGCAATAGGCTCCCTCCACAGCTCTACTGCTCTCTGCTTTAACAATGCACTCATATCTCTATCAGTGGACGGACTACCACGCAGGACTTCTGGGCCTCAATATACAACACAAACTCACACACTCATGCACATGCTTGCACACACACACATACACTAACACAGACAAGCATGCATACACACACACACACACACACACACACATACACACACACACACACACACAAAAGACACGCTGGAACCCTTTAACACACACACACCTTTAACTTTCTGCTGCTGGTTTCTATGTTGTCAGCTACAGTCCTTGCCTCTGTGGACACTTTGCCTCTCTCTGGGTTTTAAAGTCATTGGGCAGAGTTCACTTAATTTTAAAACTCTCAACTGTTTATTTAATACATTTAAGGAATGCATGCTAGATTAATAAAACAATCACCTTTCAGCAGGCCAGCATAGCTGATTGGATACGCTCTAATGATCATACAGTGCCTTCAGAAAGTATTCACACCCCTTGACTTTTTCCACATTTTGTTGTGTTACAGCCTGAATTTAAAATGGATTACATTTAGATTTTGTGTCACTGGCCTACACACAATACCCCATAATGTCAAAGTGGAATTATGTTTTTAGACATTTGTACAAATTAATACAAAATGAAAAGCTGAAATATCTTGAGTCAATAAGTATTGAAACTATTTTGCTATGGCAAGCCTAAATAAGTTCAGGAGTAAACATTTGCTTAACAAGTCACATAAGTTGCATGGACACTAATAGTGTTTAACATGATTTCTGAATGACTACCTCATCTCTGTACCCCACACATACAATTATCTGTAAGGTCACTCAGTCGAGCAGTGAATTTCAAACACAGATTCAACCACAAAGACCAGGGAGGTTTTCCAATGCCTCGCAAAGAAGGGGACCTATTGGTAGATGGCAACAACAACAACAAAACAGACATTGAATATCCATTTGAGAAAACTGAGGATGGATCAACAACATTGTAGTTACTCCACAATACTAGCCTAAATGACAGAGTGAAAAGAAGGAAGCCTGTACATAATAAAAACATTCCAAAACATGCATCCTGTTTTCAATAAGACACTAAAGTAAAACTACAAAAAATGTGGCAAAGAAATGAACTTTATGTCCTGAATACAAAGCATTATGTTTGGGGCAAATCCAACACAACACATCACTGAGAACCACTCTTCATATGTTCAATCATGGTGGTGACTGCATCATGTTATGAGTATGCTCGTCATCGGCAAGGACTAGGGATTTTTCAAAATAAACGGAATAGAGCTAAGCACAGGCGTAATCCTAGAGGAAAACCTGGTTCAGTGTGCTTTCCAAAAGACACTGGCAGTACAAATTCACCTTTCAGCAGGACAATAACCTAAAACACAAGGCCAAATATACAGAGGAGTTGCTTAACAAGATGACATTGAATGTTCCTGAGTGGCCTAGTTACAGTTTTGACTTAAATCGGCTTGAAAATCTATGGCAAGAGTTGAAAATGTCTGTCTAGCCATGATCAACAACCAACTTGACAGAGCTTGAAGAATTTCTTTAAGAATAATGTGCAAATATTATACAATCCAGATGTGCAAAGCTCTTAGAGACTTACCCAGAAAGACTCACAGCTGTAATTGTTGCCAAAGGGGATTCTAACATGTATTGACTCAGGGGTGTGAATACTTATGTAAATTATATATTTCTGTATATCATTTTCAATGTATGTGAAACATTTTCTTAAAACATGTTTTCACTTTGTCGTTATGGGGTATTGAGTGTAGATGGGTGAGATTATTTTTTTTTAAAATCCATTTTGAATTCTGGTTGTAACAAAAAAATGTGGAATAAGTCAAGGGGTATGCATACTTTCTGAAGGCACTGTATGTCTATGCAACACTAGAATGTATGGATTTCATAGGTAGAGAAGAACACACAAACACAGACGTTCATCAACCGAGGTGTGTGTGTGTGACGTGTGTGTGTGGTATGTACTGTATATAGATTGATTGATTTGATTAAGTATATTTAGATATCGTTATATTAAACTCTCCCAACAGAAGCCCTTTATTGATAGAGTTGAATGGATTATACATTTTTGAATATTTAGTTTTCTGAATAGCTTTGAATGAACTGTGCTTGTCCCCCTATTGTATGAAAAGCAACGCAATAATATCAGAGATATATTTTGTATAATGACTATACCAGGAATGTACAAGCGTCTTTTCATATACTAACTTGCTTGCTATATGAAGTGTTAACAACTTTTTTCACCAGGAATCATTGGTCAAAACCTGTTTGTACGTTGTTGATTTACAATTGTTCGTCATTTGTCCAGTTCTGTGTGTGATTTGCTCTTTGAATTGCGCATATGCATGCATAGCCATCATAGTTATCGTTGTTTTGTTACGTTAATAACTTGAGAATGTAATATTATACTGTATTACATTGCAACATTCTGTTACATCTTAATGTTTTTAACAACCTGGTACTTAATGCCATGGTACTCTGCATCTCTCTCTCTCTCGCTTTCTTTCTTTCTTTCTTTCTTTCTTTCTTTCTTTCTTTCTTTCTTTCTTTCTTTCTTTCTTTCTTTCTTTCTTTCTTTCTTTCTTTCTTTCTTTCTTTCTTTCTTTCTTTCTTTCTTTCTTTCTTTCTTTCTTTCTTTCTTTCTTTCTTTCTTTCTTTCTTTCTTTCTTTCTTTCTTTCTTTCTTTCTTTCTACCCCCCTCTATCTCTCTCTCTCTCTCTCTCTCTCTCTCTCTCTCTCTCTCTCTCTCTCTCTCTCTCTCTCTCTCTCTCTCTCTCTCTCTCTCTCTCTCTCACTCATATTTCTCTCTTTTTTATAACCCAATCAATCACTTTATTTCTGTTTTGACAATGTGATCAAAGGATGTTCTAGATTAGAATTCTGGGCCTAAACGTGAGCAACCAACAGCACAGCTAGCTATCAGAATAAAAAGCAACAATGATGTTATCAGCTTATTCTACAGTTACCATATTTACCCATATTAAGGATAATAACCGCTCAACTCTACATTATATCATTAATTAAGAAATATACACAATACAGTTACATACATGGCAGTGCATTTCTCTCAGTTCATCAAAAACATAGCTATTTTTGTAATGGCCTATGTTGTGTGTATATCTGTGTAAATTTGATGTATTTTCAGTTTGTAGAACAGAATGTTTCTTTGGTTGGTACGGTAGAGGTTTGTACAGTTGTAGTGAGTTAAATTAGGAGAATGAATGTATAAAAACACAGATATGTATACCGCAGAAGAGGCTGGTGGGAGGAGCTATAGGAAGACGGGCTCATTTTATTGGCTGGAATGGAATAAATGGAATGGAGTCTAACATGCGGTTTCCAAATGTTTAATCGGTTTAATAAAGTCCATTACAGTCTTTACAATGAGCCCGTCCTCCCATAGCTCCTCCCACCAGCCTCCTCTGGTATACTGTTTATGCCTATAGGCCCAGGAGTATTTCCTGATCACAGGATCTGACCAGGAACAAGTAGGGCCTGAAGGATTCTGGGTAATTCCTAGTAATAGGATATAACTAAGGTCCAGAGTTTTTACTGGTCACGAAACATGGTAAGGAAAAACTCCTGGCCCATTATGCTTACACATAACTTCCTCTTTCTGCTGAAAATGACTTTTCCTACATGGGGCGATACACTAGAAGACCATAATCACCATCACCTGCACAGACTTGGAGGGCACAACGCTAGTCTAAAAGGGTCATACTAACTACTAGTTGTCCTCTCTCCATGGCACTTGATCAAAATGGCTTTTGGATACATGAAGTTGCCTTTGGCCTAATTCAGGAGGTAAAATGCGATAAAGCTTGCATTCACTGTGGCTCTGGAGTTTTACCCACTGGAGTTGTCCAATGGTTCCACCGTTTCTGTATTGAACTGAGTTGGCCTACTATAGAGTTGAACTACAGACATTTTGTTCTCTGGCCACGTTAAGAACTACATTGCCAGGCCACTGTCCTCTCTGCTGCGTTTCTCATGTATCAGGTTCTTAACACAGATCACTTGCCATAGCATATGTATAAATGTATATATTTTAAGTCACTCTTCGTTTGTTTAGTGTTTTATTTCCTTTATTTTATAATAGAAACATCACAGTGTAAGGAATGTGATTTAGTAAAGCTATATTAGTATTCTCCTATAATTCTGTACCGAAGATTGTCCCTATCAGCAAGATTAGTGTCATAATGACCTTTGATTCTCCATGCCTCATTCTCAGAACGCTTTAGAGAAGAAGGCCAGAGGAGAGGCACCTTGGACCTTCTCTTCCAAGACGGTTGAGAAGGAGGTGAGGAATCACGGAAAGACTAATTCAAATAGAGCCATTGTTTTAAATCAATATGGCTTCCTCCCTATAAAAGGGCTCCCAAATTGGCCAAGCTTCAAAGTCAAAAGTGCCTCCTATAAAATATCATGAACACCAGGAGTCATTTTGATGATTGACAAGTTTTGAGGCAGCTCTTCCAGGTGTGTGTGTGTGTGTGTGTGTGCATGTGCATACCTCATGCGTCTACACTGTCTGAAAATGTAAGCGTGCATACAACTATTCCCTCATAAGCGATGCAGGTTTTTAATTCAAAATGAATTAAATTAGGCCAGGGTAGGCAGTGTTCCACGTAGGCCACCCATGGCAGCTGGGGGGTGTTGAGACTTGTTGGATTGTGTGTAAGTAAGGACTCTCTCCTCATCACACGCACGCATGGTTATACACACACACACAGAACATCTTCACACTGTTTACCTGCCCTCTGCCAGCACACAGCATGATGGCAAATGGAACTGACAAGTGAGACATTTAGCCAATCATTGAAGCGAAAAGAAAGGGGAGATGATGGAAAAGGAGTATGGGGAGAAGTGAGGAGAGTTTCCTCTGAGACGGTTTCAATGAAAAACTGTCACAATATTATGTAGGCATTTCCAGACATAATGAGACTTAGTGAAGCTTGCTGTCTCAGATTAGTAGGATTTGCCATTTTTGCATAATTCCGATTGCACAGAGAATGCAGATACACATGCACTGTACAGTGAAGCACTGCAGAAACCTAAGAGCTAAGACATTCAGGTCAGGGGATTTGAGGTGGTTGATCTGTGGACGTGTGTGGGGACCCTGTGAAGGAAACACCATAGCTAGTAATGCCTTTCCACCCATCTGGGGTTTCTTCAGACAGCATTAGGTTGGTTATCCTCCCGGGTAACTCCCAGATAGGGTTACACTATCTGAAGACTGTCTGTCTTTTTCCACTGCTGTGGACCTGAGCCCTCCGCTTCCCTCTGCTTCCTCTCTGAAGAGTCACCCAAGAAGAGGACTGCTTGTCTCCACTGACTTGTTGACCTGATCTCCAGTTCACCCTGTCTCTTGTTCCCCCTTTCTTTCTCTCTGCACCCCATTTCCCCATCCGTTTGGTAGTGGAAGAATACACTCTTTCATCATGCATGTATACTTTGTGTGTAGGCTGATGGTGGTGTGTGTGTGCGCGTGGGTGTGTGTGTGTGTGTGTGTGTGTGCTGGTGTGTGTACATGCGCGCGTGCGTGGGTGTGTGTGTGGGTGTGTGTGTGGGTGTGTGTGTAACCAGGCCACAGGCTAATATAGCTGGTGCTAATGAAGCGCTGCTGTGGGCTGGGGTTTAAATAGACCAGGCAGGGAGCAGCTGTGATCCTGGATCCTCCACATACTGTACCTGTATATACAGTGTGTGTGTGTGTGCCTTTTTTCAATCTATTGTTTCAGGCCTGAAGAGTCAGCACTGCAGAAACCCAGCAGGTCAGCTATCCGAACACGATGTGGGCTCTTGAATTTCGTTATGCTTTGATCAGCTGTGCGTCTCATAGACTAACTGTACACACACTTCATTCACTTGCGTCAGTATCAAGCTCAACCCTAATAGAAAGCCATTAGTCTCATGTCTCTCAATCCTGTCAGAGACCAGTCAGAGTATTCATCCAGAGATCTAATCATCCGCATAGATCATCATCCTTGTGCGTCAGTGAGGCTCTCTGGACTAATTAAGTCTATTCTCATCCTTTTCTCAATCTCCCCATCTCTCATCTCTCTCTCTCTCTCTCTCTCTCTCTCTCTCTCTCTCTCTCTCTCTCTCTCTCGTTCTCTCTCTCTATCTCTCCCTCCCTCTCCCTCTCTCTCTATTTCTCCAGAGATAAGTATTCATGCACACACACACACAAATCACCTACTCATCCGTATGTGCGATGTGCATCAGTGTAGCTGATATGACACAAACATCTGTGCAGGCTCAATTCCCAATGTCTGTGCAGATGTTCCCAGACACAATGTAGTCCAATGAACGTTGAGGCAGAGAAGTGTCAGAATGTGGCCTTGGGCTGTAGACTGTGCTCTCTCTCCTCTCTTCATTCCTAGCTAGACACTGACTCACTGTCTCTCAGTAAGAACCGTGAAATAGAGGCCAGGGCTGAAATAGAGTTGGTGTGTGTGTACGCGTCTGTGTGTGTCCTGTCTCAGTAAAGGCCAGAAAACTACCATAAAGTATATTTTTCCACCCTGATGGTTTTAACAGTGGGGCGTGTGGTCAGAGTAGTGTTGCCCGACCATCTAATGCTTTCACAGTTACAGTGGGATGATGATGATGATGATCACTGACATTCTCATCAATCTAACAACAATACCCCATAATGACAAAGTGAAAACAGGTTTTTACAAATTTTTGCAAATGTATAAAAAATTAAAAACAAAAATACCTTAGTATTCAGACCCTTTGCTATGAGACTCGAAATTGAGCTCAGGTGCATCCTGTTTCCATTGATCATCCTTGAGATGTTTCTACAACTTGATTGGAGTCCACCTGTGGTAAATTCAATTGAATGGACATGATTTGGAAAGGCACACACCTGCCTATAAAAGGTCGCACAGTTAACAGTGCATGTCAGGGCAAGAACCAAGCCATGAGGTCAAAGGAATTGTCCGTAGAGCTCCGAGACAGGATTGTATCGAGACACAGATCCGGGGAAAGGGTACAAAAAAATGTCTGCTGGATTGAAGGTCCCCAAGAACACAGTGGCCTCCATCATTCTTAAATGGAAGACGTTTGGAACCACCAAGACTCTTCCTAGAGCTGGCCGCCAGGCCAAACTGAGCAATCGGAGGAGAAGGGCCTTGGTGACCAAGAACCCGATGGTCACTCTGACAGAGCTCCAGAATTCCTCTGTGGAGATGGGAGAACCTTCCAGAAGGACAACTATCTCTGCAGCACTCCACCAATCAGGCCTTTATGGTAGAGTGGCCAGACGGAAGCCACTCCTCAGAAAAGGCACGTGACAGCCCTCTTGGAGTTTGCCAAAAGGCACCTAAAGGACTCTGACTATGAGAAATAAGATTCTCTGGTCTGATGAAACCAAGATTAAATTCTTTGGCCTGAATGCCAAGCGTCACGTCTGGAGGAAACCTGGCACAATCCCTACGGTGAAGCATGGTGGTGGCAGCATCATGCTGTAGGGATGTTTTTCAGCGGCAGGGACTACGAAACTAGTCAGGATCAAGGGAAAGATGAACGGAGCAAAGTACAGAGAGATCCTTGATGAAAGCCTGCTCCAGAGTGCTCAGGACCTCAGAATGGGGTGAAGGTTCACCTTCCTTTCACCCTAAGCACACAGCCAAGACAACGCAGGAGTGGCTTTGGGAGAAGTCTCTGAATGCCCTTGAGTGGCCCAGCCAGAGCCCGGACTTGAACCCGATCGAACATCTCTGGAGAGACCTGAAAATAGCTGTGTAGCGACGCTCCCCATCCAACCTGACAGAGCTTGAGATGATCTGCAGAGAAGAATGGGAGAAACTCCCCAAATACAGGTGTGCCAAGCTTGTAGCGTCATACCTAAGAAGACTCAAGGCTGTAATCACTGCCAAAGGTGCTTCAACAAAGTACTGAGTAAATGTTCTGAATACTTATGTAAATGTGATATTTCCGTTTTTTATTTGTAATACATCTGCAAAAAAAACTGTTTTTAGATTGATGAGAGAGAAGAAAAAAAAATGTTCCAAGTAGAATCGTTTTGGGTACCATGTAGAACCCTTTCCCCAGAGGGTTCTACATGAAACCCAAAATGGTTCTACATGGAACCGAAAAGGGTTATCCTATTGAGACAGCCGAAGAACCCTTTTGGAATCCTTTTTTCTAAGAGTGTACTAGGCTACAGAGTTACTGCTCAAGACCAAACAACCACTTTCCTCAAACTAGTGTACTGTGACATTCTACAAACATTTCATTTTCTGAGTATTTAAAGAAAGAGATCATACCTATGTATTACAGTTTTTTTCAATTGTTTAAGCACAATTTTGAAAACAGGGCCCGGTTTGTCAAAACACTACACACAATTAGCACAACCCTACACCAAAGTAACACAACACTTCAGATCATTTGCAAAATGGAACACTTTTGTCAAAACTATACACGACTTCATAAAAACAATATTTTGTTACCATACGAAACACACACATTTCATATGACTTCAATCTTTTTGAACCAGTTACACACTGCTGTTGCTAACCTAAAACACTTTTAGCAAGTCTAATTCTCAGTGATTAGAGTACTGTAAATGAAGTACACAGAGAAAGTGCAACTATACAAACACTACACAAGACCAATGCTGCAGACTGAGGAAAATATCATTTATTTCTCTCCATATACCCAAATCAGTCAACATGTCAACATGGAGAATCACAACAAAACATGTCCCAGTTTTCATGCTACTACAGTAGTGCGCATAACACTGTTAGCTCAGCAAACAACAGACAAACGTAAAATACTGTATCCAGTACAGGTTACAATTACAGTAAATAACAACAACAACAAACATAAAAAATAATCTGAAAAAAACTGACAATATTGTACAGAAAATACTACAGTAAACATGCTATACATTATCTCTTCGCCTAGCTGGATCTGGCCAAAGAATGTTATCAACATCACAAGCAATATCCTTATTAGCAAGACAACGCGGGAAGAACCGTCTTGAATGTCGAATCCATCCTTGCACAGCTGCGGCGTCGACTTGGTCACAGGCGTCCTCCATGGCCTGAATGAGGGGTACCTGAGCCTGGGGCTGGAGATCGTAAACCTTCCACCGCCGTGCAGAGAAAAACTTTTCGATAGGGTTTAGAAACGGAGAGTATGGTGGAAGGTATAGTACTGTCAACTGTGGATGGTGTTGAAACCAGTTCTGGACCAAAGCAGAGCGGTGGAATGACACATTGTCCCAGATGACAGTGTATTGCATCTGGTGCATTTCATTACCTGCTGTGACGATGTGGTGCAATCAGTCCAAAAATACGAGAATGTGAGGTGTGTTGTAAGGGCACATTTTGGCATGACGGAGGAGAACCCCATGCTGTGAAATGGCAGCGCAAAGGGTGATGTTACCCCCACATTGCCCTGGGACATTGATTATAGCCCTGTGGCCAATGATATTTCTGCCTCTCCTTCTTGCTTTTGTGAGGTTGAACCCTGCCTCATCAATATATATGAATTCATGCAGGATTTCCTCAGCATCCATCTGCAAAACTCTCTGAAATACAGTGAAAGACAAGATTGTGTAGTTCAGGATAGGTCTAGTATACAGTCAATGTAAAAAAGTAATGTGTGCAGTATGCAACATCACAGTGCTAAAGTGAACAATACAAACCTCCACATACTCATGCCGCAGCCGTTTGACCCTCTCTGAATTCCGCTCAAAAGGCACTCGATAAAGTTGTTTCATTTGAACCTGATGTCTTTTCAGGATGCGTGCCAGTGTTGACTGAGAGACTTGATGGACATTATTGAAAATGGCATGGTCACCGATAATGTTGGCTTGTAGTTCTCTGAGCCTGATAGCATTATTGGCCAAAACCATGTTTATTATCTCTCTCTCTTGTTCTTGCGTGAATATGGGCCCCCTTCCTCCTTGTCGTTCCCGACCCTCAATCCTATGTAGAGAATAATACATGTAACTTACTCTACAGGAAGGGGTATCACAAGTGCTGATATGGTGCATACAATAAACGGCTGATTACTGTAACTGTAGACAGATCTTCTTTTACCTGTTTTCCTGTCGAAAAGTCCTTATGACAGATGCCACTGTATATCTGCTAAGATTTGGCTGAACTCTCAGTCCAGCCTCCCTCAGCGTCAATCCGTGGTTCACAACATGGTCCACTAGTGTTGCACGAATGTCATTTGATAAGTTTGGTCCTCTTCTTCTTTGTGCACGTTCTCCTCCTGCTTCAGGTCTTCCTCGACCTCTGGCTCGGCCTCTGCCTCTTCCTCTACCGCCTTCTCCTCCTCTGTGTACTCCTCCTCTCACCCTCACTCTTCTTCTGACTCCTTCCATTTTGGTTGAAGGCAGGTGAACCTAC
>NW_028164395.1:0-2500 GCF_964263955.1 Coregonus lavaretus | reverse complement strand
CCCTCTTCACAGCAGTATCACGCCCTGATAATGCATCATGTATAGGACAGTATACAAGTGAGAGTTCCCTCTCACCCTCTCACCCCCCCAGCTGCTCTCTCCTCCCGCTCTTCCCCCTCACCTCTTCCTCAAACCAAACACACACACACAAACACACACACACACACACTTCCTGCAGCCTGCTACTCGTTAGGAAAGCTTTCATGGTCAGGCCCAATAAAACTTAAATGGTGGAGCCTGGAGACAAAATGGCGGCGTTGTGGCTTTAACCCGCGTTAATTGCATAATCTCCATACCAGACACCAGAGAGCTTCCCCATCAGGCTACCCTTATATACCACAACCAAGGGCCAACATAGGGCCACATGTGTTTAAATATACACACACATTCACACACACGCGTGCAAGGATGTACAAAAGTGAGGGAAAGGGAAAAAAATAAAGAATTTAGCATTTTTCTCTGTCTACTGTATGTGGTAGGAGGAGGAGTCTGTAAGGCCGTGCCCTTGTGACACAGAACATCTAACTGCGCTACTAAAGTATAACAATACAATTAGCCACAAGAATGCAGAACAGTTAATATTACAGTACTGTAGCAATGTTATAAAACAGCCGCTATTCATTTCTACTTAGAATAACTATTATGTGTGATAAGAGAGGGTATGAGGGAGTGTGTCTAGATATTTGTGGGTGTACTGTGTGATACGTGAGAGGACAGTAGCTAATCGTAGAAGTGATCTAGTCACATGGAACACCTAATAAGAATAGGGTGACAGTAGCTAATGTATTCATAAACAATATAATGTGATTACAAATAGATGCATGAAGCAGGACGGATATGACTATTTATGACGTATGGCACACTTTCTCTTTCTCTATCGTTCTCTCTCTCTCTTTCTCTACCTCCCTCACCCTCTCTCAATCTTTCCGTCCTTCCTTTAGTTTCCATCTTTCTTCCCCTACCTCACGCTTACTCGTCCTCTCCTCACTCACTCTCTCTCTCTCCCTCTCTCTCTCTCTCTCTCTCTCTCTCTCTCTCTCTCTCTCTCTCTCCCCCTCTCTCTCTCTCTCTCTCTCTCTCTTTTGTCCCCACTCCTCTCTATCTAGCCTCCATTCCTCTGTCTCTTGTCCCCTCCTCTCTCCCTCTCTCTCTCCCACTCTCTCTCCCTCGCTCTCTCCCTCTCTCTCTGAGCGAGGGCCAGTTTTCAGACTAGGAACGTTCTAAGCCACATCTCCATCAGGAATTCTGAGATCAAACAAGGAAAAGCATCTTCACATTCAATGATAGACATACACATCATTATACAGTATGCTTCACAGTATGGTTATGTGCCTGTAAGTCAGCAGAGATGCATTTTTGTATATAAACCCAGAAAGAAATGTAGGGTTAGTTGAATACAGACAGGCTTTAGAGAAGAAGGTGTTAGAGGAACACAGGACAGGTAAAGAACTGAAGTGTGTGAATACACAGTTGGCTGGTGAGAAAACCAGTGGGATGCTCTGTCACTGACGCATTCGCTCAAATGCCTAGCAAACCATAGCCCATAAAATACAAGGACACCACACTTACAGTACATAGCCACACAAAGGGAAATACCACTTAGAGATGTGCATGAGAAGGACAGAGAGAGAGAGAGAGAGAGAGAGAGAGAGAGAGAGAGAGAGAGAGAGAGAGAGAAAGAGAAAGAGAAAGAGAAAGAGAAAGAGAAAGAGAAAGAGAAAGAGAAAGAGAGAAAGAGAAAGAGAGAGAGAGAGGGGAGGGGGGATTGGAAAGAAGTACAAATCTGTGACACCCAAATGCACAAGACTCTTCTGTCAGGTGAGTATCCACAACTGGCAATGTTCCAAAGCCCCCCCAACACACGCATGCAACGCACGCACACACACACGCACGCACGTACGCACGCACACACAAACAAACACACACACACACACACACACACATACACAGCAGAGACAAGGGAGATAGTCAGAAGGGGACAGGACAGATAGACAGTGTTTGGGCAGGTAGCAGCATGCTCCCAGTCTGTAATTGCACCTTGAGGAGTGATGACACAGACAGGCCCATGCACCACGGACGCTAGCTGCTGATTGGTGGACTGGTACCTGAGGCAGCTGCTGATCCACTTGTGACACCTGAGGCCTTCAAGCTGTCAAGACACATTGTACACATTCCTTTAGTATGAAAAAGTATGAAAATGTATGCACTCACAAACTGTAAGTCGCTCTGGATAAGAGCGTCTGCTAAATGACTAAAATGTAAATGTAGACATAATGTATGGATAAGTCCACATGTCTATTGTAGCCTATAAGTATTTTCAGTGTGCATTAAATCATTCAAAAGATATTATACTGTGTAAACATCCCTAAAAACAAAATTTATCTAATGAACCAAATTAGACTAGGCAGGTGAGTAAGGTTAGTGTCCCAAGGAACAGCTATAGTCTCTCTCTCTCTCCTCTCTCTCTCGTCTCTCTCTCCCTCTCTCTCTCTCCTCTCTC